>NW_027464562.1:0-93799 GCF_050947455.1 Rhinoderma darwinii
TATTATAGTAGTTATATTCTTGTATATAGGAGCAGTATTATAGTAGTTCTATTCTTGTATATAGGGGCAGTATTATAGTAGTTATATTCTTGTATATAGGGGCAGTATTATAGTAGTTATATTCCTGTATATAGTGGTCAGTATTATAGTAGTTATATTCTTGTATATAGGGGCAGTATTATAGTAGTTATATTCTTGTATATAGGGGGCAGTATTATAGTAGTTATATTCTTGTATATAGGGGGCAGTATTATAGTAGTTATATTCTTGTATATAGGGGCAGTATTATAGTAGTTATATTCCTGTATATAGTGGTCAGTATTATAGTAGTTATATTCTTGTATATAGGGGCAGTATTATAGTAGTTATATTCTTGTATATAGGGGGCAGTATTATAGTAGTTATATTCTTGTATATAGGAGGCAGTATTATAGTAGTTATATTCCTGTATATAGGGAGCAGTATTATAGTAGTTATATTCTTGTATATAGGGGCAGCATTATAGTAGTTATAGTCTTGTATATAGTGGCAGTATTATAGTCGTTATATTCTTGTATATAGGGGCAGTGTTATAGTAGTTATATTCTTGTATATAGGGGCAGTATTATAGTAGTTATATTCTTGTATATAGGGGCAGTATTATAGTAGTTATATTCTTGTATATAGGGGGCAGTATTATAGTAGTTATATTCTTGTATATAGAGGCAGTATTATAGTAGTTATATTCTTGTATATAGGAGCAGTATTATAGTAGTTATATTCTTGTATATGGGGGCAGTATTATAGTAGTTATATTCTTGTATATAGGGGGCAGTATTATAGTAGTTATATTCTTGTATATAGGGGCAGTATTATAGTAGTTATATTCTTGTATATAGGGGGCAGTATTATAGTAGTTATATTCTTGTATATAGGGGGCAGTATTATAGTAGTTATATTCTTGTATATAGGGGGCAGTATTATAGTAGTTATATTCTTGTATATACGGGACAGTATTATAGTAGTTATATCCTTGTATATAGGAGGCAGGATTATAGTAGTTATATTCTTGTATATAGGGGGCAGTATTATAGTAGTTATATTCTTGTATATACGGGGCAGTATTATAGTAGTTATATCCTTGTATATAGGAGGCAGGATTATAGTAGTTATATTCTTGTATATAGGGGGGAGTATTATAGTAGTTATATTCTTGTATATAAGAGCAGTATTATAGTAGTTATATTCTTGTATATAGGAGGCAGTATTATAGTAGTTATATTCTTGTATATAGGAGGCAGTATTATAGTAGTTATATTCTTGTATATAGGAGCAGTATTATAGTAGTTATATTCTTGTATATAGGATCAGTATTATAGTAGTTATATTCTTGTATATAGGAGCAGTATTATAGTAGTTATATTCTTGTATATAGGAGCAGTATTATAGTAGTTATATTCTTGTATATAGAGGCAGTATTATAGTAGTTATATTCTTGTATATAGAGGTAGTATTATAGTAGTTATATTCTTGTATATAGGGGCAGTATTATAGTAGTTATATTCTTGTATATAAGAGCAGTATTATAGTAGTTATATTCTTGTATACAGGGGGCAGTATTATAGTAGTTATATTCTTGTATATAGGAGGCAGTATTATAGTAGTTATATTCTTGTATATAAGAGCAGTATTATAGTAGTTATATTCTTGTATACAGGGGGCAGTATTATAGTAGTTATATTCTTGTATATAGGGGCAGTATTATAGTAGTTATATTCTTGTATATAGGGGCAGTGTTATAGTAGTTATATTCTTGTATATAGGTGCAGTATTATAGTAGTTATATTCTTGTATATAGGAGCAGTATTATAGTAGTTATATTCTTGTATATAGGGTCAGTATTATAGTAGTTATATTCTTGTATATAGGGGGTAGTGTTATAGTAGTTATATTCTTGTATATAGGTGCAGTATTATAGTAGTTATATTCTTGTATATAGGAGCAGTATTATAGTAGTTATATTCTTGTATATAGGGGCAGTATTATAGTAGTTATATTCTTGTATATAGGGGGTAGTATTATAGTAGTTATATTCTTGTATAAAGGAGCAGTATTATAGTAGTTATATTCTTGTATATAGGGGCAGTATTATAGTAGTTATATTCTTGTATATAGGGAGCAGTATTATAGTAGTTATATTCTTGTATATAGGGGGCAGTATTATAGTAGTTATATTCTTGTATATAGGAGCAGTATTATAGTAGTTATATACTTGTATATAGGGGCAGTATTATAGTAGTTATATTCTTGTATATAGGAGGCAGTATTATAGTAGTTATATTCCTGTATATAGGGGGCAGTTATATTCTTGTATATAGAGGGCAGTATTATAGTAGTTATATTCTTGTATATAGGGGCAGTATTATAGTGGTTATATTCTTGTATATAGGTGCAGTATTATAGTAGTTATATTTTTGTATATAGGAGCAGTATTATAGTAGTTATATTCTTGTATATAGGAGCAGTATTATAGTAGTTCTATTCTTGTATATATGGTCAGTATTATAGTAGTTATATTCTTGTATATAGGGTGCAGTATTATAGTAGTTATATTCTTGTATATAGGGGACAGTATTATAGTAGTTATATTCTTGTATATAGGGGCAGTATTATAGTGGTTATATTCTTGTATGTAGGAGCAGTATTATAGTAGTTATATTCTTGTATATAGGGGGCAGTATTATAGTAGTTATATTTTTGTATATAGGAGAAGTATTATAGTAGTTATATTCTTGTATATAGGAGCAGTATTATAGTAGTTATATTCTTGTATATAGGGAGCAGTATTATAGTAGTTATATTCCTGTATATAGGAGCAGTATTATAGTAGTTATATTCTTGTATATATGGTCAGTATTATAGTAGTTATATTCTTGTATATAGGGTGCAGTATTATAGTAGTTATATTCTTGTATATAGGGCAGTATTATAGTAGTTATATTCTTGTATATAGAGAGCAGTATTATATTAGTTATATTCTTGTATATAGGGGGCAGTATTATAGTAGTTATATTCTTGTATATAGGAGCAGTATTATAGCAGTTATATTCTTGTATATAGGAGAAGTATTATAGTAATTATATTCTTGTATATAGGGGACAGTATTATAGTAGTTATATTCTTGTATATAGGGAGAAGTATTATAGTAATTATATTCCTGTATATAGGGGGAAGTATTATAGTAGTTATATTCCTGTATATAGGGGGCAGTATTATAGTAGTTATATTCTTGTATATAGGGTCAGTATTATAGTAGTTATATTCTTGTATATAGGGGCAGTATTAGGGCATGCCCACACGTGGCGGATTTCCTCCGCAACTGTCCGCATCAATGCCGCACAGAATCTGCGTTGCAGATTCTGCGGCGGATCTGCCCAAAATGTGCAGTAAATTGATGCGGACTAGCTGCTGCGGACTGCGGTAAAAGTGCTTCCCTTCTCTCTATCAGTGCAGGATAGAGAGAAGGGACAGCACTTTCCCTAGTGAAAGTAAACGAATTTCATACTTACCGGCCGTTGTCTTGGTGACGCGTCCCTCTTTCGGCATCCAGCCCGACCTCCCTGGATGACGCGGCAGTCCATGTGACCGCTGCAGCCTGTGATTGGCTGCAGCCGTCACTTAGACTGAAACGTCATCCTGGGAAGCCGGACTGGAGACAGAAGCAGGGAGTTCTCGGTAAGTATCAACTTCTATTTTTTTGACAGGTTGCTGTATATTGGGACCGGTAGTCACTGTCCAGGGTGCAGAAACAGTTACTGCCGATCGCTTAACTCTTTCAGCACCCTGGACAGTGACTATTTACTGACGTCGCCTAGCAACGCTCCCGTAATTACGGGAGCCCCATTGACTTCCTCAGTCTGGCTGTAGACCTAGAAATACATAGGTCCAGCCAGAATGAAGAAATGTCATGTCAAAAAAGCAAGACGCATCCGCAGCACACATAACATGTGCATGACAGCTGCGGACTTCATTGCGGAATTTAGAATCTCCATTGAAGTCAATGGAGAAATTCCGCCATGAGTCCGCAACCAGTCCGCCACAACTCCGCAACATCCATTGCATGCTGCGGACACCAAATTCCGCTCCGCAGCCTATGCTCCGCAGCGGAATTTTACGCATCGTCTAAACGAACACTGCTAAATAAAAGTGGAAGTCAATGGACAAACGGCTCCGCTGCGGATTAACGCTGCGGAGTGTCCGCTGCGGAATTCAAGAGGAATTCCGCCACGTGTGGCTTTGCCCTTATAGTGGTTATATTCTTGTATATAGAGGCAGTATTATAGTAGTTATATTCTTGTATATAGGGGGCAGTATTATAGTAGTTATATTCTTGTATATAGGAGCAGTATTATAGTAGTTATATTCTTGTATATAGGGAGCAGTATTATAGTAGTTATATTCTTGTATATAGGAGGCAGTATTATAGTAGTTATATTCTTGTATATAGGAGGCAGTATTATAGTAGTTATATTCCTGTATATAGGGAGCAGTATTATAGTAGTTATATTCTTGTATATAGAGGACAGTATTATAGTAGTTATATTCTTGTATATAGGGGGCAGTATTATAGTAGTTATATTCTTGTATATAGGGGCAGTATTATAGTAGTTATATTCTTGTATATAGGGGCAGTATTATAGTAGTTATATTCTTGTATATAGGGAGCAGTATTATAGTAGTTATATTCTTGTATATAGGGGGCAGTATTATAGTAGTTATATTCTTGTATATAGGGGGCAGTATTATAGTAGTTATATTCTTGTATATAGGAGGCAGTATTATAGTAGTTATATTCTTGTATATAGGGGCAATATTATAGTAGTTATATTCTTGTATATAGGGGCAGTATTATAGTAGTTATATTCTTGTATATAGGGGCAGTATTATAGTAGTTATATTCTTGTATATAGGGGCAGTATTATAGTAGTTATATTTTTGTATATAGGAGCAGTATTATAGTAGTTATATTCTTGTATATAGGAGCAGTATTATAGTAGTTCTATTCTTGTATATAGGGGCAGTATTATAGTAGTTATATTCTTGTATATAGGGGCAGTATTATAGTAGTTATATTCCTGTATATAGTGGTCAGTATTATAGTAGTTATATTCTTGTATATAGGGGCAGTATTATAGTAGTTATATTCTTGTATATAGGGGGCAGTATTATAGTAGTTATATTCTTGTATATAGGAGGCAGTATTATAGTAGTTATATTCCTGTATATAGGGAGCAGTATTATAGTAGTTATATTCTTGTATATAGGGGCAGCATTATAGTAGTTATAGTCTTGTATATAGTGGCAGTATTATAGTCGTTATATTCTTGTATATAGGGGCAGTGTTATAGTAGTTATATTCTTGTATATAGGGGGCAGTATTATAGTAGTTATATTCTTGTATATAGGGGGCAGTATTATAGTAGTTATATTCTTGTATATAGGGGGCAGTATTATAGTAGTTATATTCTTGTATATACGGGGCAGTATTATAGTAGTTATATCCTTGTATATAGGAGGCAGGATTATAGTAGTTATATTCTTGTATATAGGGGGCAGTATTATAGTAGTTATATTCTTGTATATACGGGGCAGTATTATAGTAGTTATATCCTTGTATATAGGAGGCAGGATTATAGTAGTTATATTCTTGTATCTAGGGGGGAGTATTATAGTAGTTATATTCTTGTATATAAGAGCAGTATTATAGTAGTTATATTCTTGTATATAGGAGGCAGTATTATAGTAGTTATATTCTTGTATATAGGAGGCAGTATTATAGTAGTTATATTCTTGTATATAGGAGCAGTATTATAGTAGTTATATTATTGTATATAGGATCAGTATTATAGTCGTTATATTCTTGTATATAGGAGCAGTATTATAGTAGTTATATTCTTGTATATAGGAGCAGTATTATAGTAGTTATATTGTTGTATATAGAGGCAGTATTATAGTAGTTATATTCTTGTATATAGAGGTAGTATTATAGTAGTTATATTCTTGTATATAGGGGCAGTATTATAGTAGTTATATTCTTGTATATAGGAGCAGTATTACAGTAGTTATATTCTTGTATATAGGGAGCAGTATTATAGTAGTTATATTCTTGTATATAGGAGCAGTATTATAGTAGTTATATTCTTGTATATAGGAGCAGTATTATTGTAGTTATATTCTTGTATATAGGGGCAGTATTATAGTAGTTATGTTCTTGTATATAGGGACCAGTATTATAGTAGTTATATTCTTGTATATAGGGGGCAGTATTATAGTAGTTATATTCTTGTATATAGGGGCAGTATTATAGTAGTTATATTCTTGTATATAGGAGCAGTATTATAGTAGTTATATTCTTATATATAGGAGGCAGTATTATAGTAGTTTTATTCTTGTACATAGGTGGCAGTATTATAGTAGTTATATTCTTGTACATAGGCGGCAGTATTATAGTAGTTATATTCTTGTATATCGGTGCAGTATTATAGTAGTTATATTCTTGTATATAGGGGGCAGTATTATAGTAGTTATATTCTTGTGTATAGGAGGCAGTATTACAGTAGTTATATTCTTGTATATAGGGGGCAGTATTATAGTAGTTATATTCTTGTATATAGGGGGCAGTATTATAGTAGTTATATTCTTGTATATAGGGGCAGTATTATAGTAGTTATATTCTTGTATATAGGAGGCAGTATTATAGTAGTTATATTATTGTATATAGGAGCAGTATTATAGTAGTTATATTCTTGTATATAGGGGCAGTATTATAGTAGTTATATTCTTGTATATAGAGGCAGTATTATAGTGGTTATATTCTTGTATATAGGGGGCAGTATTATAGTAGTTATATTCTTGTATATAGGAGGCAGTATTATAGTAGTTATATTCTTGTATATAGGGGCAGTATTATAGTAGTTATATCCTTGTATATAGGAGCAGTATTATAGTAGTTATATTCTTGTGTATAGGGGGCAGTATTATAGTTATTAGACCACCAGCTGTAGTGTGTAGTGATTTCATATTTTCAGTATTTTTACAATGAATCATTTGAGTCTCGGCAGGAGGTGTAACATCTTACCAGATATGCCGCTTCTCTCATGAATTGCTTTGCTGGCTGCTTCCAGATTGCGGGTACAGTTATCACCCATCGAATGCC
This sequence comes from Rhinoderma darwinii, assembly GCF_050947455.1. NCBI lineage: Eukaryota > Metazoa > Chordata > Amphibia > Anura > Rhinodermatidae > Rhinoderma > Rhinoderma darwinii. The sequence goes on from NW_027464562.1 coordinate 7,196, forward strand.
TTTATTCTCATCAAGAGACGGACATTGTTCCTTGAGTTCCTTTTTGAGGACAATAAGAAAAAAAATAGTTTCCGCTATATACAAACATATCTTACATCTTTTGCTGTAACCTTAGCGGTTTAAAGACTTCTAGCTCAATCTCCGCTCCTTGTTTCTACTGTAATGTCTGACTCACGAGCACTGCATGTTCCTTGAAGAACCTCAAGGCGTGTGCAAACACCTCCAGTGCTTGGAACTTCTTCCCATTAACCGCTTCCAGTTCTGTCCTCATGGTGAGGTCCTAAAAGATATATTAAAACTAGAGTCATGTGACTGAAGATATCGGATATGACCGGGGAGGATATAATTTTCTACACACGTTGAACTGTCTGTCCATGTCGAAGGACACATCCACCAACCTCTACATATGGAATGCTAAGGGCATGACCACACGTGGCGGATTTCCTCCGCAACTGTCCGCATCAATGCCGCACAGAATCTGCGTTGCAGATTCTGCTGCGGATCTGCACAAAATGTGCAGTACATTGATGCGGACTAGCTGCTGCGGACTGCGGGAAAAGTGCTTCCCTTCTCCCTATCAGTGCAGGATAGAGAGAAGGGACAGCACTTTCCTAGTGAAAGTAAACGATTTTCATACTTACCGGCCGTTGTCTTGGTGACGCGTCCCTCTTTCGGCATCCAGCCCGACCTCCCTGGATGACGCGCCAGTCCATGTGACCGCTGCAGCCTGTGCTTGGCCTGTGATTGGCTGCAGCCGTCACTTACACTGAAACGTCATCCTGGGAGGCCGGACTGGAGACAGAAGCAGGGAGTTCTCGGTTAGTATGAACTTATATGTTTTTTTACAGATACATGTATATTGAGATCGGTAGTCACTGTCCCGGGTGCAGAAACAGTTACTGCCGATCGCTTAACTCTTTCAGCACCCTGGACAGTGACTATTTACAGACGTCTCCTAGCAACGCTCCCGTCATTACGGGAGCCCCATTGACTTCTTCAGTCTGGCTGTAGACCTAGAAATACATAGGTCCAGCCAGAATGAAGAAATGTCATGGTAGTAAAACCAATACGCTCCGCAGCACACATAATATCTGCGGACTTCATTGCGGAATTTTGACTCTCCATTGAAGTCAATGGAGAAATTCCGCCATGAGTCCGCCACTGCTCCGCAACAGACAGAGCATGCTGCGGACACCAAATTCCGCTCCGCAGCCTATGCTCCGCAGCGGAATTTTACGCCTCGTCTAAACGAACACTGCTAAATTAAAGTGTAAGTCAATGGACAAACGGCACCGCTGCGGATTAACGCTGCGGAGTGTCCGCAGCGGAATTTAAGTGAAATTCCGCCACGTGTGAACCCAGCCTAAGGGGTGATTTTACTGCCAAAATGTACAGGTCCAAATTCTCAAACATTAACAAGCCACGTTCCAATGTCAGGTTAACCTTGCTCACTCGAATGTAGTTATGATGCCCTCTGTGGCTGGCACATATGGGGTCATCTGTGGCTTATACTTGTAGAGGCTCCATCATTGTCATTTATGGGGTTTTGTGGCATTGTGACATTGTTATGGGGTGATCTGTTCTTTGCTTTCTTATTTGGGACCTTTAGTGTCACTCAAAATGGTTTAAAAATTGTTATTGTAAAGGTAATGCTTCTGGGGGCAGGAGTTCTAGTCAAAAACTTTCCCATATGAAGGGCACAGGAGGTATCCCGAAAGCCAGGAGCCCATATTTGATAACCTAGGCACTGATTTCATGTTTCGCCCTTACAATCATTCCCACCGCTCTTACACTGGTGCTATGAATCTTCATCTTGAATTTCTCGAAGTAGAGCCAGTCTCGAGCCTCCTCAGGGTCCAGGTCATGGTAAAAATCTCTGGCCGTGTACCCAAAACTGTGGAACGCCTTATCAGGAGTCAGCAGCAAACTTGTGGGAGTTTTCTGGTGGGCAACCCCAGGGTCCCCTCCTTCCCATTTCCTAAAAATGAACAGCAGAAGAAGTGGTTTACTGGTGGAGCCATCATGGAGGAATTTGGACAAATTACAAATTATCAAATTGGCATCTGGACAAATTGGAAAGACATCAAGACACTTGGAATGGTTGACTTAGGACCTGCTGACACTTCATGTCATTGCCAGAGCTGCAGTGTCGCTTCTAGGGTCTACCCCAAGTGTCTGTTCTAGTTTTGACTCTGTAAATTTGTTCCTGACTCATAGCTGGCTCCGAGTTCAGTTCTACGTGCTCCTTGTTATAAACTTGATATAGTTCCGATGACTGATCTTCTAACATCCAGTTTGAAGCAACTGGTGCTGGTAGGACACACCTGAGGGCTACTTGTATCTTCATATAGTGACCAACCCCTGGAGTCCATGCCTTGGAGGAGCCTACTACAACCACTGCCAGTGATACAGAGTGGTATGGAAAGGTCCGGTTGGCCACTAGTTTGGTAAACCAAGGACAATCACGGGTTCTGGACATTAGGCACTTATTTTGTGTAGTCAAATATGATGAAGGACCCAAGTAGTAGAGTTCCAATGTCCGGCCAGAGGGCCAGTAAGGGTACAAAACCTCCCATGCACCACACACCACTCCCCTCAAGACTAGTGGGAGTGGCTATTATTATTTAAAGCACCTGCTCGCCCTTTCATCAGCATTTCTGGCCTGGCTGTGTCCATTTGTAAGTATGGCCTTTGTCGGTGTTTTTGTATATGTCCCTGTGTTTTTATCGGTTCTGTTTGTGCATCAGGAACGTTCTGTTCCAGTTTAGGATTTAGGGACTCGCAAGTCTGGGGATCCTTGTCGTGGATTGCGAGCTTGCGTCCTTTTGGCCAAAATGATTACCAATACCCCAGGTATTTTTCATTACTATGTATATTCGCTTCTCTTGGACACAGCCGGGTCTTTGATGCTGGGAGAGCATGGTGTGTTGTTGTTTGGCATAGCAAGCAGGGTAGCCCGCTCTATGAATTATCAAGGCGTCACAAATAGGCTTCTACCTGGCTATACACGTTGTGCCTCATGACGTACACACTATCCCTCCATGTTTCACTCACTTGCACCCCATTATCCATTTATTTCTATTGAGGCACTTCATTTATTACTGCCCCCTATATTTCACTTATAGTATTACACTTGCACACACACTATTCATTTATTATTTCTTACTACACATCCCATGCACCACACACCACTCCCCTCAAGACTAGTGGGAGTGGCTATTATTATTTAAAGCACCTGCTCGCCCTTTCATCAGCATTTCTGGCCTGGCTGTGTCCATTTGTAAGTATGGCCTTTTTCTGTGTTTTTTTTTTTTTTTTTTTTTTAGGGTACAAAACCAGCGTAGTCAGTGTAAACTGGGTTCACCATATTCCACAGTAACTCAGTAATGATGAAGGAGATGGTGAGCAGATGCCTCCATCATTTATTACTATGGTACGCGTTTACACATTCCAGTCGGAAAATATGTCACATTTCCTTAATTAAATCCATCTGCAAAATGACGAGATGTGTGTAATATGGCCGGATCCTGGGGATGGGAAGCGAGGCCAAGAGTTTGTTGTGTCTCGTGTAGAATGCTACTGTTCTACTACATTCAGCGCAATGTACATTATATATAGTACAGGAGGCGTAGCGGTCCATCAGAATCCCTGCCACTTCATCCATCTCCTGCTATGACGCCATCTCCAGCCCTTAAAGGGATTTTCCATAGTGTAGACATTACGGCGATTGCTATCTAATCCCAGCGATTGCGTACATCTGCCATTATAGTGAATGGGAGATATGGAAACAGCAGAGAGCTCCCACGTTCTGTCCGTGTTGGGCCTCCTGTCCATCAAGAACAGAGGACCGAGTACTCTTCAAGTGGCAATTGGTGGGAATTCAAGAGGTCATATCCCCACCAATCAGACATTTATGAGTGGGAGTAAATTGTGTATGAACACGCCCACTTTTTATTGCCACTCCCACCAGCTCTTTAGGTAAGGGTTCCTTAAAGGGGTTGTCCACTACCGGACAACTGATGACCTATCCATTGGATAGGTTATCAGTACATGATCTGTGGGGGTCCGACACCCGGACCCCGCACCGATCATCTGCTCCGGCTGCCCCCTCGAGCACCGGACGTCCATACCGGAAGCAGTTAGCTCCGGTCACGGAATGGCGGCCGAGCTGCAGTACTTAAAGAGAACCTTTCACCTCCCCAAACATGTGCAGCATGTTATAGGAAAGGCTTCACAAACCCTGTCTCACGTGAAATTATTTTTCTAACTCCCTCCGTTATTTACATATCGATGCCGTTATATTTGGCGAACGATATGTAAATAAGCCCCTGAACAGTCAATGGGGCGTTTCTAACTAACTAAAAGGCAATGGGGCGTGATGTCTCCGCTCTGACACTGTCCAATCAGCAGCGGACAGTGTCAGGGCGGCTAGCGCTGTGCTCCCTCTCACGAGAACACACACACACACTTGGTGGTTGTGCTGCAGATAGCGTGGGAGCGCACATCGACGGATGTAAGTACATCTCCTCCTTGTCTCTGCTTCTTTCTCCTCGTCTCTTCTCGTTGCGTGGCGGCGGGAATGGTGACGTCGATGTGAGAGCGAATGGCCATGCGCGCATCCTATCTGCAGCACAACCACCAAGTCTGTGTGCGATCTCGTGGGAGGGAGCACAGCGCAAGCCGCCCTGATACTGTCCGCAGCTGATTGGACAGTGTCAGAGCGGAGACATCACAACCCATTGCCTTTTAGTTAGTTAGAAACGCCCCATTAACTGTTCAGGGGCTTATTTACATATCGGGCGCCAAATATAACGCCACCAATATGTAAATAACGGAGGGAGTTACAAAAATAATTTTACGTCAGACAGGGTTTGTGAAGCCTTTCCTATAACATGCTGCACATGTTTGGGGAGGTGAAAGGTTCTCTTTAAAGTGAATAGGAGCAGAGCTGAAGTTTTGCAGCGCGGCCGCTTTGCAATGTATGGAGCCAACTGCTTCCTGCTCCGTACACTGAAAACTGTGCCATATCATCCGATGCCCGCAGGCCACCAGAGCAACTAATCGGTGCGGGGGTCCCGGTGTCGTACCTGCACTGATGATATACTGACGACCTATCCGGAGGATAGGTCATCAGTTGTCCGGTAGTGGACAACCCCTTTAAAACCACATGCTTGTTGGTGTCATGTGACCTTGGTATGTTCACACGGCTTATTTTCGGCCGTTTTTCGGGCATCTGCCCTTTTATTTCAATGGGAAAAATGTTGTTCTGTTCTGATGGGGCGTTTTTTTGAAAAACGGCTGCGTAAAAAAACGTCCGCTAAAAAAAGTGCAGGTCACTTCTTGAGATGTTTTTGGAGCCGTTTTTAGTTGACTCTATAGAAAAACAGCTCCAAAAACGGCCGTGAAAAACAGCTCCGTATTTTCAGACGTTTTTTGCTAAGCGTGTAATCATACCCTTATATGCAATCAAGAGCAGATCGCAGTGCTCAGTCTCCGCCCACACCCCCCCTGTGAGGCTGAGATCAGTGCTATGCAGGGGATGCCGGCAGCGGAGATAAAAGGACTAGAATTAGCACTTTTCTAGAACCGTATGGTCCAAAATCCACATTTATAGTTATCGGAGCTTCATATGGAAGATATGGAGATAGTTTACAGTCGTGTCTGGAGATTTCCTTTAAATGTCGGCTACCTATGAGATCAGCTTAGATGTTTATAGATCGGGTCAGTCCCCGGTTTGGTCTGCTCCGATGTATAAATAAGCAGAAACACAGGTGAAATCCATACTTCTGGTGGATAACGTGTAATGGATGCCTCCCTGGGTGCTCCCTTGTTTCTGCACTTGATTAGTGTGGCCCCCCTGTGCCTGGCAGGGAGACAGAACATCCTGTGGTATGATACGGGCGGACGGGGGTGAAGCCAAAACACATTCCAACATTCTTCTGTAGTTCGGAGACCATTCTGTATACTAAGATTAGCACGGGGCCGCCCTGCTCTGCTACCATTCTGCTTCAATATAAACCCTTAAAGGGGCCGTCTATACAGAATATATTTTATTATGGATATTTATGAAGGTAGTCGCCGACTGAAAAACAATATTCAAAGACGACTCCGCCTAAAATGTGTTTATCCTCGGTTCACCTAAGCAACTATTATAAATATCAATCAGGTGTTCTGGAGTCAATAAGTGTTGTCACAGTCCCGCCCCCAGCACTAGCCTCATTGTATAGTAACAGCAATTTACCTCATCATGTGTATCGCTTCAGGGTCCTTTACGAAGCTGAAGGCGTAACCGCTGGATGTGGTGCCAAAGTCTATAGCCACGACTACAATGAACCGAGACGATGGGACGGACCGATGTTCGCTCCTCTGAAATACAAGAATGGTCATCGTTTAAAGATGTCTGACAAGATAATACGGTCACCTCACCATCAAAGAAAGAGGTGTATAGAGGATGTGAGTGCAAATGTGGGGACTCTGACCAGTCACTCACACTGGAGCATGCTGGTATAACGTGGGTATATTCTGTATACAATTATATATGTACAGCTGGTATAAGTTATACATCTTCCTGTATATAGTGATATGGAGCATGCTGGTATAACCTGGGTATCTCCAGTATATAATTATATATGTACAGCTGGTATAAGTTATACATCTTCTTGTATATAGTGATATGGAGCATGCTGGTATAACCTGGGTATCTTCTGTATATAATTATATATGTACAGCTGGTATAAGTTATACATCTTCTTGTATATGGTGATATGGAGCATGCTGGTATAACCTGGGTATCTTCTGTATATAATTATATATGTACAGCTGGTATAAGTTATACATCTTCTTGTATATAGTGATATGCAGCATGCTGGTATAACGTGGGTATATTCTGTATACAATTATATATGTACAGCTGGTATAAGTTATACATCTTCCTGTATATAGTGATATGGAGCATGCTGGTATAACCTGGGTATCTCCAGTATATAATTATATATGTACAGCTGGTATAAGTTATACATCTTCTTGTATATAGTGATATGGAGCATGCTGGTATAACCTGGGTATCTCCTGTATATAATTATATATGTACAGCTGGTATAAGTTATACATCTTCCTGTATATAGTGATATGGAGCATGCTGGTATAACCTGGGTATCTTCTGTATATAATGATATATGTACAGCTGGTATAAGTTATACATCTTCTTGTATATAGTGATATGGAGCAGGCTGGTATAACCTGGGTATCTTCTGTATATAATTATATATGTACAGCTGGTATAAGTTATACATCTTCTTGTATATAGTGATATGGAGCATGCTGGTATAACTTGGGTATCTCCTGTATATAATTATATATGTACAGTTGGTATAAGTTATACATCTTCTTGTATATAGTGATATGGAGCATGCTGGTATAACCTGGGTATCTTCTGTATATAATTATATATGTACAGCTGGTATAAGTTATACATCTTCCTGTATATAGTGATATGCAGCATGCTGGTATAACCTGGGTATCTTCTGTATATAATTATATATGTACAGCTGGTATAAGTTATACATCTTCCTGTATATAGTGATATGGAGCATGCTGGTATAACCTGGGTATATTCTGTATATAATTATATATGTACAGCTGGTATAAGTTATACATCTTCTTGTATATAGTGATATGGAGCATGCTGGTATAACCTGGGTATCTTCTGTATATAATTATATATGTACAGCTGGTATAAGTTATACATCTTCCTGTATATAGTGATATGCAGCATGCTGGTATAACCTGGGTATCTTCTGTATATAATTATATATGTACAGCTGGTATAAGTTATACATCTTCTTGTATGTAGTGATATGGAGCATGCTGGTATAACCTGGGTATCTCCTGTATATAATTATATATGTACAGCTGGTATAAGTTATACATCTTCTTGTATATAGTGATATGGAGCATGCTGGTATAACCTGGGTATCTTCTGTATATAATTATATATGTACTGCTGGTATAAGTTATACATCTTCTTGTATGTAGTGATATGGAGCATGCTGGTTTAACCTGGGTATCTTCTGTATATAATTATATATGTAAAGCTGGTATAAGTTATACATCTTCTTGTATATAGTGATATGGAGCATGCTGGTATTACCTGGGTATCTCCTGTATATAATTATATATGTACAGCTGGTATAAGTTATACATCTTCTTGTATATGGTGATATGGAGCATGCTGGTATAACCTGGGTATCTTCTGTATATAATTATATATGTACAGCTGGTATAAGTTATACATCTTCCTGTATATAGTGATATGGAGCATGCTGGTATAACCTGGGTATCTTCTGTATATAATTATATATGTACAGCTGGTATAAGTTATACATCTTCTTGTATATAGTGATATGGAGCATGCTGGTATAACCTGGGTATCTTCTGTATATAATTATATATGTACAGCCGGTATAAGTTATACATCTTCTTGTATATAGTGATATGGGGCATGCTGGTATAACCTGGGTATCTTCTGTATATAATTATATATGTACAGCTGGTATAAGTTACACATCTTCTTGTATATAGTGATATGGATAATGCTGGTATAACCTGGGTAATTATATATGTACAGCTGGTATAAGTTATACATCTTCCTGTATATAGTGATATGGAGCATGCTGGTATAACCTGGGCATCTTCTGTATATAATTATATATGTACAGCTGGTATTAGTTATACATCTTCTTGTATATAGTGATATGGAGCATGCTGGTATAACCTGGGTATCTTCTGTATATAATTATATATGTACAGCTGGTATAAGTTATACATCTTCTTGTATATAGTGATATGGAGCATGCTGGTATAACCTGGGTATATTCTGTATATAATTACATATGTACAGCTGGTATAAGTTATACATCTTCTTGTATATAGTGATATGGAGCATGCTGGTATAACCTGGGTATCTTCTGTATATAATTATATATGTACAGCTGGTATAAGTTATACATCTTCTTGTATATAGTGATATAGAGCATGCTGGTATAACCTGGGTATCTCCTGTATATAAATTATATATGTACAGCAGGTATAAGTTATACATCTTCTTGTATATAGTGATATGGAGCATGCTGGTATAACCTGGGTATCTCCTGTATATAATTATATATGTACAGCTGGTATAAGTTATACATCTTCCTGTATATAGTGATATGGAGCATGCTGGTATAACCTGGGTATCTTCTGTATATAATTATATATGTACAGCGGGTATAAGTTATACATCTTCTTGTATATAGTGATATGGGGCATGCTGGTATAACCTGGGCATCTTCTGTATATAATTATATATGTACAGCAGGTATAAGTTACACATCTTCTTGTATATAGTGATATGGAGCATGCTGGTATAACCCGGGCATCTTCTGTGTATAATTATATATGTACAGCTGGTATAAGTTATACATCTTCTTGTATATAGTGATATGGAGCATGCTGGTATAACCTGGGCATCTTCTGTATATAATTATATATGTACAGCAGGTATAAGTTACACATCTTCTTGTATATAGTGATATGTAGCATGCTGGTATAACCTGGGTATCTTCTGTATATAATTATATATGTACAGCGGGTATAAGTTATACATCTTCTTGTATATAGTGATATGGAGCATGCTGGTATTACCTGGGTATCTTCTGTATATAATTATATATGTACAGCGGGTATACGTTATACATCTTCTTGTATATAGTGATATGGGGCATGCTGGTATAACCTGGGTATCTTCTGTATATAATTATATATGTACAGCGGGTATACGTTATACTATGTGTATATAATTAAACACTCCACGATGTTCACCTACCGGAGACTGTGATGGAGTTAGTGGAGCGATATTACAACTCTCATTCAGGAAATTTGGGGAGTTGGTTGGAGACGGGGTGCAGGAACGGTCCTTGTTTTCTGCTATAAGGGGATAAGACACAGTTATAACTTTTCCTGCTGTTATTTGATGTTCCCGGTTATTTGTATAATCGCTTCCCTCGTGTATCAGAGTTGATCTCTGTGGTGGGGGGGGGGGGGGGTGATACCGGGGCAGACCTCTAATGTGATCTGAAGGATAAAGCACAAAACAGCAGATCACACTGTGTGGTAGAGGGGGGCGCTATGACTTATGCACAAATGAGACTTTTTCCCCCAGAATTTGCCTTTAGAGTGAAATATTTTAAAGAATAAAACTACCAGCAATATAATGAAGATGTTTGGGGGGCGGTGGCGCTCTCAAACGTCTTTCTGCACAGAAGTCTAATCTAAGCCTTAAATGTTAGGCCCTAAGACGACTCGGACGCACATCACCGCTACAGCGCACTTACTTTTGCCACACAAAGGAATCTGAGATTTAGATGAGAAAAAACAAAAAACCTCCAACCATTATTCCCCCCCCCCCCCCTCACCCTCTTCCCTAGACCCAACACTGTGGTGGGATTTCCGAAATTTCATGTTGATTAATAACAGATGTGCTCTGAATTGTGTGATGAGGATGGGGGGAGTGATGCAGGGGGTTGGGGTTTCAAGAACATTCTCTCTGCATTGAACAGGATCTGAACACGGCTCGTGCATAGAAAACAAAATGTGAAAAATATTTTACGAACACCAAAATAGTGGAAATGTGCAGCGTTTCGCAACATATTAGTGAGAGTGATTAATGGGGGTGATTATATATGGTGTATGGCGCTGCCACAGAATACATTGCTGTTATAGAAATAGTAAATAATTATAAACTAAATATAATGTAACATACGTACACAGTGACCCCACCAGCAGAATAGTGAGTGCAGCTCTGGAGTATAATACAGGATGTAACTCAGGATCAGTACAGGATAAGTAATGTCATGTATGTACACAGTGACTCCACCAGCAGAATAGTGAGTGCAGCTCTGGAGTATAATACAGGATGTAACTCAGGATCAGTACAGGATAAGTAATGTCATGTATGTACACAGTGACTCCACCAGCAGAATAGTGAGTGCAGCTCTGGAGTATAATACAGGATGTAACTCAGGATCAGTACAGGATAAGTAATGTCATGTATGTACACAGTGACTCCACCAGCAGAATAGTGAGTGCAGCTCTGGAGTATAATACAGGATGTAACTCAGGATCAGTACAGGATAAGTAATGTCATGTATGTACACAGTGACTCCACCAGCAGAATAGTGAGTGCAGCTCTGGAGTATAATACAGGATGTAACTCAGGATCAGTACAGGATAAGTAATGTCATGTATGTACACAGTGACTCCACCAGCAGAATAGCGAGTGCAGCTCTGGAGTATAATACAGGATGTAACTCAGGATCAGTACAGGATAAGTAATGTAATGTATGTACACAGTGACTCCACCAGCAGAATAGTGAGTGCAGCTCTGGAGTATAATACAGGATGTAACTCAGGATCAGTACAGGATAAGTAATGTCATGTATGTACACAGTGACTCCACCAGCAGAATAGTGAGTGCAGCTCTGGAGTATAATACAGGATGTAACTCAGGATCAGTACAGGATAAGTAATGTCATGTATGTATGCAGTAACTCCACCTGTTGATGTACATTAATTTTTATGTACAAATGCTAATATAACTATGTTGAGTCACATTTGTAATATTTATATGGACCCCCCATCTTTCTTATAAGGATATATGGCGTCTCTCTTGACCATTTTACTATGTTTATATTTGTATAAGTCTATCCCTATGTAAATCACATAAGGGCTTTGTATATACTGTCAGAATATATAGTCCTACGAGAGCCCTTAGTTAGCTTTCTGCTATAGAGAACCCTTCCCCCTCTCTGGGTAGATTTCACTTTATTTGTATAAGGTTTTTCTATACATCATTCTGGTCTATGTTGACAAATGGGATTTTTTCTATAAGGATTTGTGTAAAGTTGTCAAGTGAAACCACTAATGAATTCCTTCTGCTGGACGGCTAGACCAGAGCAAGGCAATCAACATGTCATCTTTATCTCTCCTTAAGTACAGCCATGACTGGGATCTGTTCCCGGGGACGGACTGGGGGGGTGGGGGCGGCCGGGAACTGGTTAATTATGACAGTTCATCTCTCCACTACAGTCAGGAGTAATATCAGATTGTGTATTATATTAAATATGTATATAATCTATACTGTGATCAGATTGTGTACTGTATGTCCATAATAGAGTACCATTGTTGTGAGCAGCAGCGAATATCCAGAGTGACCGCCGTGTGCAGCACTGACAGCAGCTAATATCCAGAGTGACCGCTGTTTGCAGCACTGACAGCAGCTAATCTCCAGAGGGCGTGTCAGGTTTATTACACCTGCCCAGGTTCATTACACCTGCCTGGGCTTGCAGAGTGCCCTGAGGGGGGCTCCATCCGGAGATGGAGTCCTGGTCCTCCACACTCCGGAGTAGGCAGGTGGGGGGTGGAGGGACATCCCAGCCGGCTGGGAAAGTGGAGCCAGCCCTGGGGGAGAGAAGGCCATCTCGGGGCTGCAGCAATGTGGTCTCGTCTCCCCCCCCCCAGGGCTGGGGCATCGCAGCATGCCGCGAGGAGACCAGAGGCGATGGAGCACTCTCCAGGAGAGGGACCAGCAAGATTGGGCCCGGAAGACCATGGCTGCAGGGACCCCGCGGAGTGGGGGTCACTGAGGCCGGGAGAGGAGGCTACCACTTTTGGCTCCCGCCTGGTGGCCCACCTCGAGGAGTATAAAGACCTGGGTAGGTCCCTGCAGCGCCTCCGTGGAGAGCTGGCGGTAGCCCGGCAGAGGGCAGCGAGATCCTCTGGCGACAGGAGAACCAAGTTTTTGGCGCTGGTCCGCTCCCTGCTCCGGGAGGTGAAGGAAGTAGAGGAGAGGAGAGCGACTATCCTAAAAGGAGGAGGCGTTTTCGCAGAAAAATTAAAAAATGAGGACCGTTTTACAGAAATGGCGGTTAGAGGAAGCGGTCAAGGAACCTCGGCAGCAAGCATGGAAGCTGCCATGGAAGAAACCCCTGTCGAACCGATGCCTGTCCCAGCACGGGAAGAGTCGGACGCAGAGGCGCCGTGCGTGTCGGGGGATTTAACAGCAAGGACTATTTCACCGAATATGGTACGTTTACCGGGGAGCAGCTCTGGGTCAGAGGAGGAGCACCCCCTGGGTCTACTGACACAGATCCGCGACCAGGAATCCCCTGTGTCGCTGGAGGGGTTCAGTTTCGGCTCGGAGCTGCCCCCAGAGGAACAGGAAAAGAGTGTGGCAGCAGAGAAACGGAGGAAGAAAAAGATGCAGAAGAAGCTGAGAGAGGAGAGGCGGCTGAAAGAGGTGAGACTCGTGTATGTCCATGGGTCTCCCCTGCACTCCGGGTCAGAAGAGATTCTGGTCCGGAGTGCAGATCCCGCAAACCCCCCAGCCCTGGCTCCTGCAGTGGCGTCGGGTAAGCGGGAAGATCGCAGCGAGGATGGGCAAAATGGCGCCGGACGCCGCTCGCTGTGAAGTGGGCGGCACTGGTGGCCAGAGCGCAGCAGGGGGCGTGGTCCCAAAGCAGGCTGACGGTGAGCCCCGGAGACCGGTGCTCGGCGTGAGCCGAGTATCTGAGGAAGGGGCAGACCGGAAGTCGGCGGCGGCGCTGTCCCGTGGATCGGGTGCCTGTAACGTGGCCGGGACCGGTCAGCGTAATAGGTCTGCAGGCACCCGATACCTCGGATAAGGGCGGAACCAAAGCCTCTGGCAGAGGCAGAGCCAGCCAGACTTATGCCGATGTAGTGGGGGGGGGGGGACCACCAGCCCACCCATCCTCGTCCTCCGGCCTCAGGGAAGGTCACTTGCAACAGCGCCTCCTGCACGCCTTAAGGGAGGGGAAGCAGTCCCTAACTGTAGGGGGTGTGCAGAGGGACCTATCTTTCTGGATAGATAGGTATGGGTTGGAAGCCTTCCGAGAGAAAAGTGGTGATCAGTGGTCGCTCCCGACAACCGGTCAGGCTGTGGTCAGGAGGAATGTGGTCCATCTCCGGTGGCGTGGCAATGAGATCTGTCCCCCCAGAAAAACGGTGGTGGAGCTGCTGCTGGGAATGGGCTTCAGGGCACGTGACATCTTTGCCCTGATACACCCTCATGGCTCAGCCGAGTTCGACATCAGCTTTGTTCAACCAGGAGGCCTGGAGGTCTTCTGGGGGAATTATGAGCTGGTGAAGGATGAGCCCGGCTGGCGGGATTTTGCTGCACAAGCAATATCCCGCCAGAATGGTCTCAAGAGGGTGACCGTTCTCACCCGTAACGAGTCACTTTCTTGTATTGACATCATGACCTGGTTAAGTCGTTTTGGAGAGGTGGCGGAGATGCCCAGGAAGAATCTGGATGAGTTTGGCATCTGGTCAGGGGCCTGGACGTTTATGGTCAAACTTAAACGTCTGGGGCAAACGGTGTCCCACATTCCATCCTCTGCTTTCCTTGGGAGGGATCGTATCCTGGTCTTCTACCAGGGGCAGCCGAGGCTGTGTCACCGGTGTGGTGACCCCTCACACTTGAGCGCAGGCTGCACGGTGCAGAAGTGCGCTCATTGTGGGGGGGTGGGTCATCTGGCCGCATCGTGTGGCCAGATTATGTGTCACCTGTGTGGTGACTTAGGTCACCCATTCAGAAGGTGTCCTCGCTCCGTGGTCAATGTTGTCACCAAGCCTGCAGGAGGAGAGAGTGGGGTGGCTCCTGTGGGTGTGGAGGCATGCATAGACGGCGGGGCAAAAGGGCAAGTGAAGACATCAAGGAGAGGGCTCCAGCCTTCCTACCATCGAAGGCTGGAGAAAAGGCAAAAGGAGAGGGAGCTGAGGGAAGCCCAGGCAACTGGGGGGACCTCTGGCCCGAACCCGGAGCCTGCCCTGGAGACGGATGCCCTTGGGGATGCTGAATTGGATGAGGCGGTCAGGAGGATCCAGAGGGAGCAAGCGGCTGAAGACTCTCAATCCTCCCAATATGAAAGTGTTGGTGAGGAAGAGAGGGTACAGCCTAAAAAAACATCTGGGACACAGGATAAGATCTTGAGGGGGCCAAAGTCATCCGGCCAAACCCTGATCACGGAAGGTAAAATCTGCACCCCTCTGGAGCTCTTCACCAACCGCTACCAAGCCCTCATGGATTTTCCAGCTTCTCAACAAAGTGAGGAGGTGGGTGAGGTAGGGGTATCAGGGTGTCATGGGCCCCTTCCCTCGAGAGGTACAAAGGCCTCTGGGGCAGGGGTCAGCCTGGGACAGGGGGACGAGGATGGGAGTGTGAGTGAGGGTGGGGAGGACCATCAGGGGAGGATGGACTCCACAATCTCTAAAAAAAGGGCGAAAGAGAAAGGGTCCGGGGGTCTTCATCTGACTGCGACAGGGGAGGGAAGAAGAAAGCCGTCTAATTTCATCATCCAGGATGGCGGTACCCGCACCGTTGATGCTGGCTTCCATTAATGTCGCCAGCATTAAGTCAGATATGGCTAAATTTACAGCCTTTGATTTTCTCAGCCGAGTTGAAGCTGACATTTTGTTTTTGCAAGAGACCAGACTGTCACTTTTGGCAGATGTCTTGCAGCTGAGCCATATAGCGGTGTGGCGGTTCTTTTCACCGCACCGGTAAAATGCCAACGGATGATAGAATTAGAAATGGGGAGGTGCCTGATTTTAGATGTTCTCATAAAGGGACAAGAATTATGGCTGATTAACATCTATGGTCCCCAAACTAAATGGGACAGAAAAAGTCTCTTTATGAGGATTAAGCCTTTCCTTTTTTCTAGTCGACAGGTCATCTTTGGAGGGGATTTTAATACTGTCGTTAGACCCCATGATAGAAGAGGTTCCAAAGATAGACTGGCCTATGATAGTGTAGCATTAAATGGCATAGTTAGCGAGGCTCGTCTGTGGATATCCACATCCGGCATACCCCAGGTCACCCCGGGTTCACCTATCATAGATGTAATTGTAGGTCTAGGATAGATAGGTTTTTTTTGAAGGAGGAAGCCATCTCTTCACCAGTGTCCGTTGTTGAGGTGGAATTCTCCGATCACTGTATGATTATTTTCTCTTTGAACATTGCAAGATCCCTCCGGATGGGTAGAGGCATATGGAGGCTGAATTCTACTCTCCTGGAAGAAGCGGAGATAAGACAGGCCTTTGAAGATTTTCTTCAGAGCCAGGTACCTTTGTTGGATCTAGGAGGCACTAAGTCAGAGTGGTGGGAGTTGTTCAAATATCGGGTGGCAGGATTTTTCCGCTGGCTCTCAAGCCTCAGGTCCATGAACAGGTATTGCCTGTATCAGGAGCTGAGGAGGAAACTCGAACGTCTGGTCTCGGCCGGAGGTAGCCAGGAGGAGATCTCCGGGGTGAAAGCTTTGTTCAAGAGGTGTCAGTATGATAGGCACGCATCTTTGGTTCTTGAGAGGGATTTCGGGATGTACCGCTTGCCCGACCCCTACGGGAACTGTAAGATGTCAGTGAGTCGAAAAATAGTGACATGACTAATAGACAGTACAGGGTCCCTGAGGAGATCCAAGTCAGGGATTCTGGAGGTCGTTAGATCCTTTTACTCTCACCTTTTGGGTAAGCAGGATCCAGACCGAGAGGAGATGTCGGCTTTCCTGGCTGAGACTGTTCCCGAGCCAGGAGAGGATTCCTCTCTTAATGTTTTGGTAGATCCAATCAAAGAAGAGGAAGTAATGCTGGCGATTGACGGACTAGGTCTGAAAAAATCGCCAGGGCCGGATGGCTTAACGTCCGAATTCTATAAGACCTTTAAAGGAACCCTAGTTCCCCTCTTGACATCGGTGTTTAATGAGTGTCTATCCTCGGGCACTCTACCGAGGTCAATGAGGAGGTCAGCTTTGATTGTGCTATCAAAGGGTAAGGATTCGACTCGTATTGAGAATTGGCGTCCCATAGCGCTCCTCAATACGGACAGAAAGGTTCTCGCCAAAGTGCTGTTTAATCGGTTGGTGAAATTTGCACCCCAGCTCCTTTCACCTGTCCAGCATTGCTCCGTCCCAGGCCGCAGCACTTTTAGTGCTGTCCTCAGTGTCAGAGAGGCAGTGGAGCGGGGAAATTCTGGTCAGTGGAAGGGGTAAGTCCTGTCCTTGGACCAGGCCAAAGCTTTTGACCGGGTGAATCATGAGTATCTATGGTCGGTCCTTCTGAGGTATGGCTTGCCGGGTGGGTTTGTCAATTGGCTCCAGACCTTATACACTGGGGCAGAGACTTTCTCACTAGTTAACGGTTGGGTTGGAATCCACTTTGAGGTTGGGTCTGGTGTCCGCCAGGGCTGTCCTCTGAGTCCTTTGCTGTATGTGTTCGCGATTGACCCTTTTCTTAGAAGGGTTGACCGTGGACCATTGGCGGGGATCGAGGTCGGCTTGGAAGGGCCAGAAGCTACCCAGAGGGTGGTTGCATACGCGGATGACGTCTCCATCTTCGTTTCCTCGCAAGGGGAGTCGGAGTGGGTGATGTCAGAAGTGGAATGTTACTCACGGGCATCTGGGTCTAAGATTAACCGTGACGAGTGCGAGAGTCTCTGACTGAGAGGAGGAGATCCTAGTTTTGGTCTCCCGGACACCCTTCCTGAGCCCCAGGGGTCTGCAAAGATCTTAGGAGTGGAATTTGGCCCGGGTGATTATCCCAACAAAAACTGGGATGGCACGCTAAATTTAGTCGCCCAGAAGGTCGCCCAATGGAAGGGTTGGTCCTTAACCCTTAGAGAAAGGGTACATTTGGCCAAGGCTTACCTGGTGCCCATGTTGCTCTACCTTGGCAGTGTGTGCATCTTGCCAGAACCTCTCTGGACTCGGGTCTATAGCCTGTTCTTCCAACTGTTATGGGGGAACAGGCTTAACTTAATTAAGAGAGGTGTCACGTATCTACCAAGGAGACTAGGAGGGTTAGGTATGGTTAACCCAGTGGTGTTCCTAGTGAACACCTTTATTAAGATTAATTTGGCAAACCTCTGGCAAGAGAGGGCTCCTTGGTGGATTCTCTCCTGCAGGGAGTGGTTTCAGCCCTTCTTCCAGGAATCTGAGAGAGGAGGCCAAGTGAAAAACCTGCGTACACCCCACGGACATCTCTGGCTTATGCCGCCCTGGTTTTGAAGATGGTACGCCGGTGGGGTCTGGGAGTGTGGGAGATCAGGACCATGCCGAGAAAATTTCTCGACAGAAAGGTTCTGATGACCCACTTCCAGAAGCCCCTGGCACTTAAAGACTGCCCAAGTAGTGACCTCGGGGAGGGATTAAAACTTTTAAATTCGGTGAGGATTCCCCAGAAGTTTTGGAATCTGGCTTGGCGCTGCTTCCACGGGAGACTGTATGTAAGGGGCAATTTGAAGTACAGAAACACTGACGACAGAGGATGTCCTTGGGAGGAGTGTAGCGATACACTGGAGAGTATGGAGCATTTCCTGCTTCATTGCCCCTTTAATGCAGAGGTATATAAAAGGGTGGGTACCTCCATTGGCTGGCTCGGCTTAGCTAACCTCTCCTACGCCGGATGGGCTTATGGGGTATTCGGAGACCTAGGTGGTAGGGACCTTAACACATCTTTTTTAGTCAGCATAGTGGTAAGGTACTTTACTTGGAATGCACGGTGTTTAGTATCTGCGCAGAGCAAAATCCTCCTGGTGGATGAGGTCATAGGGAATATCATCGCTGACCTGAAGAAGGTGCGTTCTTTGGAGATTGATAGGCTGGGAGCATCCAAAGCCTCTCGCTTATGGAGAGGCTTTTCATTTAGGGTGCCCTAGGGTATTGACCTTCAGGGGGGGTCTCAGCCGGCTCGTCCGGGGGGGGGGGGGGTGGTTCGCCCTCGTTTAGGCACCTAAGGAAGCGATAGGGAGAACAATAGGGAAAGAAGGGTTAAGCTTAGGGCTAGATTAAACACAGGGTAAGAGAAGGGACAGCAGTAGGGGAAAGTGATAGGGAAGGTGTCGGCGTGGGTGGGTCCTGCCCTTGGGGGGGTCGGGTGGGTCCCTATTCTCCCTCCTTCTGGTGGTAGGCTGGTTAGTACACTTCAGGTTTTTGTTTTGATAATGAGAGGCAGGATAAAGGCTTAAAGGAACCGAACTTGGTGGTTTCGGGTTGTGATTTTGGATTATTGTTTTTGTTATGTATATACTAGGGATAGAGAAAGGGGTTTATATAGGTTGGGTGGGGGAATAGGAGGGAGTGGGGATGGTTATGGTTTTTTTCTTTTTCTACTCAGGCCCGGACTATGAAGGACATGCGAGGACATGAAAAAAGGGGGTGAGGGTCTGAGTGGGAGGTTTAGGGTGAGGTGGCGGAGGCCAACACCAGGACTAAGCGGACATGAAAGGACATGATTAGATTAGGTTAGCTTTAGATAGAGTTAGGGATAGAATATAAATGAAAAAAAAAAAAAGTGTGTTATGTTATAATAATTACGTTATTAGTTATGTTTCATGTTGATTTATGATTCATTTTTTGTCCTTTTTCGTTTGTCAGTTATTTCCTTACCCCCCTTTTTTTTCTTTCTCCCCTTTTCTTTTCTCTTAATTTTTATTTTTTTCTTATTTTATTTTTTATTTTTATTATTATTTTAATTTTTTTCAGTTTGGTTATATCGATTATGTGTACATATGTGTGTGTCTGTGTGTGTGTATATATATATATATATATATATATAGGGAAAAAAAATGTGTGTATATAAAGTGTGGTTTTTCATGGTGTAGATAGGTATGTATGTTGGGGGGGACGACACATTTTTGGTTGATGGTTTCGAATGAGTATGAAAGTGAGTGAGTGGGGGTGAGTGGATACTGGGAGGAGGGGGGAATATGAAAAGGATTGAATGTGGATGAGTGCACACGGATGGAAAAATTGGCCAAGTCCAGCGGAGAAGTCGATACAGTGATGTATCTGTATATATTGTATATATTGTTCTGGTTTTTGGGTTTTTGTGTATCAGTTATTTGTTATGTTTTTATACTTTTCTAATAAAAAAAGAGTCACTGACAGCAGCTAATATCCAGAGTGACCGCCCTGTGCAGCACTGACAGCAGTTAGACGGGCCGGGAGTGATCAATAAGGTTGTGGTCTGTTGTCTCCGGTATCTGGAGCCGTGCTGACTGCAGTACATCCCACATTTGCTGGAGGGTGTGTGCTGGAGGGTCCATAGAGCGAACAAGACGATCAAGGTACCACAGATGCTCAATTGGGTTCAGGTCTGGAGAATTAGGGGCCAGGGAAGTACTTGGAGGTCTTGGTCATGCTCTTCCAACCACTGTGACATGTCGCGTTGTCTTGCTGGAATATTTCATCTGCCCCAGGGGAAGACCATCAGCATGTAATGGGGGACGGGATCTGTAACGATGGATTCTTACCCAAATCGCTTCAGAGCCTTCCACATGGATCAGTGGGCCAGAGAAGGCCATAAAAACATCCCCCGACCATAACGCTGCCGCCACTGGCTTGTGCCCTTCCAGCAATGGTCGCAGGGTGTTTGTTCTCTGTTGTTTCTCGCCTGACGCACCAACGTCCATCCGTTCCATGAAGCAGAAAACGTGACTCATCGGTGAAGACGACCCTTTACCAATCATCGGTGGTCCAAATCCGATACTGCCGCACAAATTGAAGTCTTTTTTTTCTGCTGCACCTTTGTTACTTAGGAGCAGCGACCATTCGTCGGCTTCGGAGCCCCATACGCAGTCGGTTCGCTGAACTGTTGTATTATACACACATCTAGTAGCCCCCTGGTTGATTTTCACAGTGAGCTGCTCCACTGTAGCGGGTGGTTCGGCCCTCAGGCACCGACGCTCACCTCTCACATCAATGGCACTTGGTGCGCCGCAGTTTCCATGTTGGTTATTCCCAATAGAGCCATTAGCTCCCTGCTCCACTATTCACTATGTAACGTCGGCCGTGAGCGGCTTGGCACAGACAGGCGCAATCTAATGACGTCAACACACCAGTCTGCGCCGAGCCACACAGAGGGGAGGAGCAGAGGGATCTCCACTCATGGTGGGAACAGAGCTAGGTTAGTATTTATTTTTATTAGACACTATGGGAGCATTATACTGTGTGGGGGCACTAAGGGAGCATTATACTATGTGTGGGGCAATATAGGGGCATTATTCTGTGTGTGGGGCAATATAGTGGCATTATACTGTGGAGGGGACACTGTTGGAGCATTATACTGTGTGGGGGCCACTATGGGAGCATTATACTGTGTGGGGGGGGCATTATGGGAGCATTATACTGTGTGGGGGCACTATAGGAGCATTATACTGTGTGGGGGCACTATGGGAGCATTATACTGTGTGGGGGCACTATGGGAGCATTATACTGTGTGGGGGGCACTATGGGAGCATTATACTGTGTGGGGGGCACTATGGAGCATTATACTGTGTGGGGGCACTATGGGAGCATTATACTGTGTGGGGAAATATAGGGGCATTATAGTGTGTAGGGGCAATATAGGGGCATTATTGTGTGTGGGGCAATATAGTGGCATTATACTGTGAGGGAAGGCACTAAGGGACATTATACTGTGTGGGGGCACTATGGGAGCATTATACTGTGTGGGGTGGGCAATATATGGGCATTATACTGTGTGTGTGTGTGTGTGTGTGTGGCAATATAAGGGCATTATACCATGTGGGGAACACTATGGGAGCATTATACTGTGTGGGGTGCACCTTGGGAGCATTATACTGTGTGTGGGGCAATATAGGGACATTATTCTGTGTGTGGGGCAATATAGTGGCATTATATTATGGAGGGGACACTGTTGGAGCATTATACTGTGTGGGGGCCACTATGGGAGCATTATACTGTGTGGAGGGCACTATGGGAGCATTATACTGTGTGGGGGCACTATGGGAGCATTATATTGTGTTGGGGCACTATGGGAGCATTATACTGTCTGGGGGGCACTATGGGAGCATTATACTGTGTGGGGGCACTATGGGGGCATTATAGTGTGTCGGGGCAATATAGGGGCATTATTCCGTGTGTGGGGCAATATAGTGGCATTATACTGTGAGGGAAGGCACTAAAGGGACATTATACTGTGTGGGGGCAGTATCAGCATTATAGGGTATGGGGTGCACTATGGAAGCATTATACTGTGTAGAGGCAATATAGGGGCATTATACTGTGTGTGGGGCCATATAGGGGCATTATACTGTGTGTGGGGCAATATAGGGACATTATACTGTGAATATAGGGGCATTATACTGTGTGTGGAGCATTATACTGTTTGGGGGGTACTATGGGAGCATTATACTGTGTGTGGGGCAATATATAGGCATTATACTGTGTGGCGGGTACTTTGGGAGCAATATACTGTGTGGGGGGCACTATGTAAGCATTATACTGTGTGGGGGGTGCAATATAATGGCATTATACCATGTGGGGAACACTATGGAAGCATTATACTGTGTGGGGTGCACCTTGGGAGCATTATACAGTGTGTGGGGGGAATAAAGGCATTATACTGTGTGGGAGGGCAATATAGGGCATTATACTGTTTGTGAGGCAATATAGGGGCATTATACTGTGTGTGTGTGGCAATATGGGGGCATTATACCATGTGGGGAGTACTATGGAAGCATTATACTATGTGTGGGACAAAATAGGGGCATTATACCATGTGGGGAGTACTATGAGAGCATTATACCGTGTAGGGGGAACTATGGAAGCATTATACTGTATGTGTGGGACAAGATAGTGGCTTTATACTGTGTCTGGGGCAATTTAGGGGTATTATACCATGTGGGGAACACTATGGGAGCATTATACTGTGTGTGGAGCAATATAGGAGCATTATACTGTGTGGGGGCACTATGGGAGCATTATATACTGTGTGTGGGGCAATATAGGTGGCATTATACTGTGTGTGGGGCAATATAGGGGCATTATACCATGTGGGGAGCATTATAATGTGTGGGGGCACTATGGGAGCATTGTATTGTGTGTGGGGCAAGATAGTGGATTTATACTGTGTGTGGGGCAATATAGGGGCATTATACTGTGTGTGAGGGGCAATATAAGGGCATTATACTGTGTGGGGGCCACTATGGGAGCATTATACTGTGTGTGGGACACTATGGGAGCATTATACTGTGTGGGGGCACTATGGCAGCATTATACTGTGTGGGGAGCACTATGGGAGCATTATACTGTGTGTGGGGCACTATGGGAGCATTATACTGTGTGGGAGCACTATGGGAACATTATACTGTGTGTGGGGGGCACTATGGGAGCACTATACTGTGTGAGGAGCACCATGGGAGCATTATACTGTGTGGGGGCGGTATGGGAGCATTATACTGTGTGTGGGGCAATATAAGGGCATTATACTGTGTGGGGGCACTATGGGAGCATTATACTGTGTGTGTGTGTGTGTGTGTGGCAATATAAGGGCATTATACCATGTGGGGAACACTATGGGAGCATTATACTGTGTGGGGTGCACCTTGGGAGCATTATACTGTGTGTGGGGCAATATAGGGACATTATTCTGTGTGTGGGGCAATATAGTGGCATTATATTGTGGAGGGGACACTGTTGGAGCATTATACTGTGTGGGGGCCACTATGGGAGCATTATACTGTGTGTGGGGCACTATGGGAGCATTATACTGTGTGGGGGCACTATGGGGCATTATAGTGTGTCGGGGCAATATAGGGGCATTATTCCGTGTGTGGGGCAATATAGTGGCATTATACTGTGAGGGAAGGCACTAAAGGGACATTATACTGTGTGGGGGCAGTATCAGCATTATAGGGTGTGGGGTGCACTATGGAAGCATTATACTGTGTAGAGGCAATATAGGGGCATTATACTGTGTGTGGGGCCATATAGGGGCATTATACTGTGTGTGGGGCAATATAGGGGCATTATACTGTGTGTGGGGCAATATAGGGACATTATACTGTGAATATAGGGGCAATATAAGGGCATTATACTGTGTGAGGGCCACTATGGGAGCATTATACTGTGTGTGGGACACTATGGGAGCATTATACTGTGTGGGGGCACTATGGCAGCATTATACTGTGTGGGGAGCACTATGGGAGCATTATACTGTGTGTGGGGCACTATGGGAGCATTATACTGTGTGGGGGCACTATGGGAACATTATACTGTGTGTGGGGGGCACTATGGGAGCACTATACTGTGTGGGGAGCACTATGGGAGCATTATACTGTGTGGGGGCACTATGGGAGCATTATACTGTGTGTGGGGCAATATAAGGGCATTATACTGTGTGGGGGCACTATGGGAGCATTATACTGTGTGGAGAGCATTATGGGAGCATTATACTGTGTGGGGTGCACCTTGGGAGCATTATACTGTGTGTGGGGCAATATAGGGACATTATTCTCTGTGTGTGGGGCAATATAGTGGCATTATATTGTGGAGGGGACACTGTTGGAGCATTATACTGTGTGGGGGCCACTATGGGAGCATTATACTGTGTGGAGGGCACTATGGGAGCATTATACTGTGTGGGGGCACTATGGGAGCAATATACTGTGTTGGGGCACTATGGGAGCATTATACTGTGTGGGGGCCACTATGGGGGCATTATAGTGTGTCGAGGCAATATAAGGGCATTATACTGTGTGGGGGCACTATGGGAGCATTATACTGTGTGGAGAGCATTATGGGAGCATTATACTGTGTGGGGTGCACCTTGGGAGCATTATACTGTGTGTGGGGCAATATAGGGACATTATTCTCTGTGTGTGGGGCAATATAGTGGCATTATATTGTGGAGGGGACACTGTTGGAGCATTATACTGTGTGGGGGCCACTATGGGAGCATTATACTGTGTGGAGGGCACTATGGGAGCATTATACAGTGTGGGGGGCACTATGGGAGCACTATGGGAGCATTATACAGTGTGGGGGGCACTATGGGAGCATTATACTGTGTGTGGGGCAATATAAGAGCATTATACTGTGTGGGGGCACTATGGGAGCATTATACCGTGTGTGGGGGGGGGGGGGCACTATGGCATCATTATACTGTGTGTGGGGCAATATACTGTGAATGGAAGTTCCGTATAACAGAAGCCGTTCCGGGAGGAGTGTAGCTCGTTGTGCTGCGCTGTTTCTGTAACACCCAGTCACTTCTATGGAAGTCTACAGAAAGAGTAGCACAGCAAACTACGCTGCTTGCGTAAGCGTGACCCGGCGGATGCGCCTCTGCGGTTATAAACATGCATTGGGGGTACCAGGCAAATGTTTCACCCCTTCTTGTGCTAAACCCCCAGCTATGCCTCTGACTGTCTGCCATCCAACCTGAGATAAATTCTTCTTTTTGATCAACTTTTTGACATGAAGTCTTTAATGACGTTCTCCTTTGAGCACGGTAACAGCCTGATGCCCGGCAGAAGTGTCACCCCTCATGCCTCATGCCTCACCCCTCATCACTCATCCCTCATGCCTCATCCCTCATGCCTCACCCCTCATGCCTCATCCCTCACCCCTCATCCCTCATGCCTCAACCCTTACGCCTCATCTCTCATCCCTCATCTCTCGTGCCTCATCCCTCATCTCTCGTGCCTCATTCCTCATGCCTCATCCCTCATCTCTCATGCCTCAACCCTCATGCCTCATCTCTCATGCCTTATCTCTCACGCCTCATCTCTCGTGCCTCATCCCTCACGCCTTATCCCTCACGCCTCATCGCTCACGCCTCACCCCTCATGCCTCACCCCTCATGCCTCACCCCTCATGCCTCATCTCTCATCCCTCATCCCTCATCTCTCGTGCCTCATGCCTCATCTCTCATGCCTCATCTCTCATGCCTCATCTCTCACGCCTTATCTCTCACGCCTCATCTCTCATCCCTCATCTCTCGTGCCTCATCCCTCACGCCTTATCTCTCACCCCTCATGCCTCACCCCTCATGCCTCACCCCTCATGCCTCACCCCTCATGCCTCATCTCTCACGCCTCATCTCTCACCCCTCATCTCTCACCCCTCATCTCTCATCCCTCATCTCTCATCCCTCATCTCTCGTGCCTCATGCCTCACCCCTCATGCCTCACCCCTCATGCCTCACCCCTCATGCCTCATCCCTCATCTCTCATCCTTCATACCTCATGCCTCATCCCTTATGAAGAAGCTCTACGGGGCCTCCTGGGAGACCTATTTCTCCTACTTCATGGTGTCTTATTGTGGACGTCTCTTGGCTGAGCGGTCGTCTTCACTTTTATGTTTCTCAAGGTCACCTTACATTTATCTCTTCTATACCTGACGCCCAATGTCTGGGCTCGCCAGTCCCCACACCACGGAGGTCACTGCTCCGTATATTGCCCTCATGAAATGGAATATGACCGGGAGATGTCCGGCCAGTGGAGTTATAACGCTGCTAAGACCTCCTTTTTGTGAAGTCCATGTCCTCTGGTTCGGTGACCCTGCGGGCCGTGAGCTCCTCGTCTCCAGTACATGGAAGTCGGGCGTTGTCCTTCTGTTCCTCTAAACATCCTCTGAGAAAGCAGGAGAAGGAAATACCTTTCTATAGGTTTCCTCTGATCAGCGGCCGCTATCTGAACCCTCCCTGGCTCCCATCTTTTTATGGGGCCTCCCGAATAAACATCCCCTCCCCCGCTGCTTGGCTTTTTCTCTGGGTGGTAGGTGAGATCTTCCATCTGGTACCATAAAATACGTGATGGGATCGCTGGATTTCTAAGACATGATACAGATGTGAGCAGCCCGGGATACTCTGCAATGTCATTGTCCTAATGTTTCCTCTCCCATAGGAAGCTGGACGCACCCTGTCCTATATATAATTCTATAAATATGTGACGGCCAAGAGTCACCAACCAGCGACACAGAGCGCCCCCCCCCCCCGACACTCAGAAAAGCCTCAGAAAATAGAAATCCTTGTGTAGCCCTTTAAATTTCTATAGACCTTTCCTTAGTTTGGGTGACCACCAATGAGGTCACCACCATAGCCGCCGGAGGGGGGGGGGGGGGGTCACCCAGCTTTCTGAAGATACTTAAACTAAGAAATGGCTGGATTCATGAAGACGACTCAAAGTATTCATCCCCTAGGTAATCAGGTCTGCCACAATAATGGGGGTGAATAATTACGCAACTTACGTTCGTTTTACAGATGCCCATAGGAGCCAATCCGAATCCAGCACTGATGTTACTATAACTGGGGGGGGGGATGAAACAGTCACCAGGATCCCGCTCCTTTCATTATGTAACTCTTCCACAAGATCAGCATATTAGTGTCCTGAAATACTCTGTACTGCTGGTGTCTGCCGCTCCTTTCATTATGTAACGCTTCCACAAGAGCAACATATTCCTCTTCTGAAATACTCTGTCCTGCTGGTGTCTGCCACTTCTTTCAATTTCTAACTCTCCCACAAGGTCAGCACATTCCTCTTCTGAAATACATTGTGCTGCTGGAAACCTCTGCTCCGTTCATTATGTAATTCTCCCACAAGGTCAGCACTTTCCTGTCCTGAAATACTCTGTGCTGATGGAAAATTCCTGTTCCTTTCATTATGTAACTCTCTCGCAAGGTCAGCGCATTACTGTCCTGAAATACTCTGATTCTTCCACCATGTAATTCTGAGTGTATGACGTCTCACGCGTTCAGCACTCTCCTGATATACTCTGTGCTGCTGTGACCCATGCTCTATACACTATGTATAGTCACACAACCCCCTCCCCCAGCAGTATTAAACATTTTGCGGATAAGGTGGGAGATGGGTGGTGACAAAACACCTTGACCCTAAGCAACAATTTCAGAATTCACCATTAGAGGAGAAGAAGTTTGGTTCTGGGTTCCTAACACTCCCCAGATGCCTTCTGTAGCAGACACATCATTTCTCTTAAATAACCTTCCCCCCGAGAGGAGTAGGAATGTATTGTAGAGCAGTATAGTATATGTGGGCATGGCCTATCAGCAGGGGTGTGGTTAGGATAAGCAGGGGTGTGGCCTAATCGACATCATACACAATTATTACAGTTCTGGTTATTAATGGAGGCCGCTCCTCTTACCTATCTGCAGCGTTCCCATCCTCTCCATATACATAGTCCTAGAAACACAATAACAAGATGATTATCCAGGTGACCGCTCACAGCAGGACGGACATGTCGGAGCCCCCAGAAATTATGTGGGTGCTGCTAATAATCAACATACTGACAAAGAATTACATAGAGAAGTCACAGTGCTGACATGGCGGTTACCCCGTACAGTCCAGACATGGTGGACTACAGTGGGCCAACCCTTCTCTTTACAGAGTCCTGATCACCGAGGACCAACATTGTGAGTGGGGGGGTCACAGAAAGTAGTTCTGAGGTGACCACAATGTTTTCTCCAGACACAAGCAAGATGAAACAACTCTTCTATACAAGGACTCTGCAGTGAGATTGTCCTGGGGTAGTGGTTCAGAAGAACCCTAAATATAATGTAGAAGTGTTACCTGCAGTCCTATGTAACACCACAGATAACACATTGATAAATCTCTGAGTACAGATAAAGTAGTAGATGTTACCTGCAGTCATATGAAACACCACAGATAACACACAGCGATAACTCTCTGAGTACAGATAATGTAGTAGATGATACCTGCAGTCCTATGTAACACCACAGATAACACAGTGATTACTCTCTGAGTACAGATAATGTAGTAGATGTCACCTGCAGTCCTATGTAACAACACAGATAACACAGTGATAACCCTCTGAGTACAGATAGTAGATGTTAGCTGCAGTCCTATGTAACAGCACAGATAACACACAGTGATAACTCTCTGAGTACAGATAATGTAGTAGATGTTACCTGTAGTCCTATGTAACACCACAGATAACACAGTGATAACTCTCTGAGTACAGATAATGTAGTATATGTTACCTGCAGGCCTATGTAATACCACAGATAACACAGTGATAACTCTGAGTACAGATAATGTAGTAGGGTTTGCTGCAGTCCTATGTAACACCACAGATAACACATTGTTAACTCTCTGAGTACAGATAATGTAGTAGATGTTACCTGCAGTCCTATGTAATACCACAGATAATACAGTGATAACTCTCTGAGTACAGATAATGTAGTAGATGTTACCTGCAGTCCTATGTAACACCACAGATAACACAGTGATAACTCTCTGAGTACAGATAATGTAGTAGATGTTACCTGCAGTCCTATGTAACACCACAGATTACACAGTGATAACTCTCTGAGTACAGATAATGTAGTGCTGTTACCCGCAGTCCTATGTAACACCACATATAACACAGTGATAACTCTCTGATTACAGATCATGTAGTAGATGTGACCTGTAGTCCTATGTAACACCACAGATAACACAGTGATAACTCTCTGAGTACAGATAATGTAGTAGATGTTACCTGCAGTCCTATGTAACACCACAGATAACACAGTGATAACTCTCTGAGTACAGATCATGTAGTAGATGTTACCTGCAGTCCTATGTAACACCACAGATAACACAGTGATAACTCTCTGATTACAGATCATGTAGTAGATGTTACCTGCAGTTCTATGTAACACCACAGATAACACAGTGATAACTCTCTGAGTACAGATAATGCAGTAGGTGTTACTTGCAGTCCTATGTAACACCACAGATAACACAGTGATAACTCTCTGATTACAGGTAATGTAGTAGATGTTACCTGCAGTCCTATGTAATACCACAGATAACACAGTGATAACTCTCTGAGAAGAGATAATGTAGTAGGGTTACCTGCAGTCCTATGTAACACCACAGATAACACAGTGATAACTCTCTGAGAACAGATAATGTAGTAGATGTTACCTGCAGTCCTATGTAACACCACAGATAGCACAGTGATAACTCTCTGAGTACAGATAATGTAGTAGATGTTACCTGCAGTCCTATGTAACACCACAGCTAACACAGTGATAACTCTCTGAGGACAGATAATGTAGTAGTGTTACCTGCAGTCCTATGTAACATCACATATAACAGGGATGATGAATGTGATGCATTGTGTGTCAGATAAAGAGCTTAGATTTGGATGTACTGGGATCAGGGATGATGGGAGTGATACTTTGTGGCATAGAAATTTTATATTGTCAGCTCCTGGATAATATCCTATCAGCAATGGTCGGACAGCGCACACATCTCCGATATCATCCAATAAATGTATATTTATTTGTCAGCCGACGAGTAGATACATAAACGTATTGGAGATCTGTGCTGTTGTCCGACCATTGGTGAGACGGCCGATGGCTGCAGAATCTAGGTGGAAAGGTGAAAAGGGGACCCTACTGGGGATCCCTGAGAGTGTAGGGTGCCGTGCAGTGAGGTAGAGTGCCCCCTCCAGCAGCATGGAAGGAAGAGGCGTAGGATGTGAGCGCTGCTGGGAGGAAGTCTGACAGGAGCTGTGTGTGAGTCACTGGGTGGTCCACATATCACCAGCTGGGAGAAGAGCTGTGTACATTATACGAGAACCATGAACTGTAGGAACCAGGAGACACGGAGAACAGCCTAAATGTGAATAGTGAGTGATATATTAGAAAGATGAGCAGTCCTATGTAAATAAAGTTTCATCATTGTATAATTAACAATTCTGCAACACTCAAATAGTTTATGATTAAATTCCTCACCTTTTTCAAGATCTACGATTATTGTCAGTGAACGGAAACACAGTAATTGACATCCAGAGGCTGAAAATACCATGCAGTCCTACTACGTATCACAGCAGAGGGTATGTTACAAGTGTAGACAATCCTCTGCGAGGTAAACAGCCTGGACTCCAGACTGATACAGTGTAACAAACTATAAAGGGAGGAGAAAGATTGTGATTCTGCAGCGTTTACAACACAGAGGATTGTTCAGACAGGACACATTATAACATCACCGGGACATTATCACCCACACTGCACAACTCCACATCACCGGGACATTATCACCCACACTGCACAACTCCACATCACCGGGACATTATCAGTCAGACTGCACAGCTCCACATCACCAGGACATTATCAGTCACACTGCACAGCTCCACATCACCAGGACATTATCAGCCACACTGCACAACTCCACATCACCGGGACATTATCAGTCAGACTGCACAGCTCCACATCACCGAGACATAATCACCCGCACTGCACAGCTCCACATCACCGGGACATTATCAGTCACACTGCACAGCTCCACATCACCAGGACATTATCAGCCGCACTGCACAGCTCCACATCACCGAGACATAATCACCTGCACTGCACAGCTCCACATCACCGGGACATTATCAGTCACACTGCACAGCTCCACATCACCAGGACATTATCAGTCACACTGCACAGCTCCACATCACCGGGACATTATCAGTCACACTGCACAGCTCCACATCACCAGGACATTATCAGCCACACTGCACAGCTCCACATCACCAGGACATTATCAGCCACACTGCACAACTCCACATCACCGGGATATTATCAGCCACACTGCACAGCTCCACATCACTAGGACATTATCAGCCGCACAGCACAGCTCCACATCACCAGGCCATAATCACCCATACTGCACAGCTCCACATCACCAGGACATTATCAGTCACACTGCACAGCTCCACATTACCAGGACATTATCAGCCACACTGCACAGCTCCACATCGCCAGGACATTATCAGCCACACGGCACAGCTCCACATCACCAGGACATTATCAGCTACACTGCACAGCTCCACATCACCAGGACATTATCACCCGCACTGCACAGCTCCACATCACCGGGACATTATCACCCGCACTGCACAACTCCACATCACCGGGACATTATCAGTCACACTGCACAACTCCACATCACCAGGACATTATCAGTCAGACTGCACAGCTCCACATCACCAGGACATTATCAGCCACACTGCACAGCTCCACATCACCAGGACATTATCAGCCGCACTGCACAGCTCCACATCACCAGGACATTATCAGCCACACTGCACAGCTCCACATCACCAGGACATTATCAGCCACACTGCACAGCTCCACATCACCAGGACATTATCAGCCGCACTGCACAGCTCCACATCACCAGGACATTATCAGCCACACTGCACAGCTCCACATCACCAGGACATTATCAGTCACACTGCACAGCTCCACATCACCAGGACATTATCAGCCACACTGCACAGCTCCACATCACCAGGACATTATCAGTCGCACTGCACAGCTCCACATCACCAGGACATTATCAGCCACACTGCACAGCTCCACATCACCAGGACATTATCAGCCGCACTGCACAGCTCCACATCACCAGGACATTATCAGTCACACTGCACAGCTCCACATCACCAGGACATTATCAGCCACACTGCACAGCTCCACATCACCAGGACATTATCAGCCGGACTGCACAGCTCCACATCACCAGGACATTATCAACTGCACTTCACAGCTCCACATCACTAGGACATTATCAGCCGCACTGCACAGCTCCACATCACCAGGAGATTATCAGCCACACTGCACAGCTCCACATCACCAGGAGATTATCAGCTGCACTGCACAGCTCCACATCACCAGGAGATTATCAGCCGCACTGCACAACTCCACATCACCAGGACATTATCAGTCACACTGCACAACTCCACATCACCAGGACATTATCAGCCACACTGCACAACTCCACATCACCAAGACATTATCAGCCGCACTGCACAGCTCCACATCACCAGGACATTATCAGTCACACTGCACAGCTCCACATCACCAGGACATTATCACCCACACTGCACAGCTCCACATCACCAGGCCATTATCAGCCGCACTGCACAGCTCCACATCACCAGGACATTATCAGCCGCACTGCACAGCTCCACATCACCAGGACATTATCAGCCGCACTGCACAGCTCCACATCACCAGGACATTATCAACTGCACTGCACAGCTCCACATCACTAGGAGATTATGAGCCGCACTGCATAGCTCCACATCACCAGGACATTATCAGTCACACTGCACAGCTCCACATCACCAGGACATTATCCGACACAATGCACAGATCCACATCACCAGGACATTATCAGCCACACTGCACAGCTCCACATCACTAGGAGATTATGAGCCGCACTGCATAGCTCCACATCACCAGGAGATTATCAGCTGCACTGCACAGCTCCACATCACCAGGACATTATCAGTCACACTGAACAGCTCCACATCACCAGGACATTATCCGACACAATGCACAGATCCACATCACCAGGACATTATCAGCCACACTGCACAGCTCCACATCACCAGGACATTATCAGCCGCAGTGCACAGCTCCACATCACCAGGACATTATCAACTGCACTGCACAGCTCCACATCACCAGGACATTATCAGCCACACTGCACAGCTCCACATCACCGGGACATTATCAGCCACACTGCACAGCTCCACATCACCAGGACATTATCACCCACACTGCACAACTCCACATCACCAGGACATTATAAGCCGCACTGCACGGCTCCACATCACCAGGAAATTATCAGCCGCACTGCACAGCTCCACATCACCAGGACAATGTCCATCGCACTGCACAGCTTCACATCACTAGGACATTATCAGCCGCACTGCACAGCTCCACATCACCAGGACATTATCAGCCACACTGCACAGCTCCACATCACCAGGAGATAATCAGCCGCACTGCACAGCTCCACATCACCAGGAGATTATCAGCCGCACTGCACAGCTCCACATCACCAGGACATTATCAGTCACACTGCACAGCTCCACATCACCAGGACATTATCCGACACAATGCACAGATCCACATCACCAGGACATTATCAGCCACACTGCACAGCTCCACATCACCGGGACATTATCAGTCACACTGCACAGCTCCACATCACCAGGACATTATCACCCACACTGCAGAGCTCCACATCACCAGGACATTATCAGCCACACTGCACATCTCCACATCACCAGGACATTATCAGCCGCGCTGCACAGCTCCACATAACCAGGACATTATCAGTCACACTGCACAACTCCACATCACCAGGACATTATCAGCCACACTGCACAACTCCACATCACCAGGACATTATCAGCCACACTGCACAGCTCCACATCACCG
The DNA here is from genome assembly GCF_050947455.1 of Rhinoderma darwinii. NCBI lineage: Eukaryota > Metazoa > Chordata > Amphibia > Anura > Rhinodermatidae > Rhinoderma > Rhinoderma darwinii. Next base: position 41,297 of record NW_027464562.1, read on the forward strand.
GGACATTATCAGCCACACTGCACAGCTCCACATCACCAGGACATTATCACCCACACTGCAAAACTCCACATCACCAGGATATTATAAGCCGCACTGCACGGCTCCACATCACCAGGACATTATCAGCCGCACTGCACAGCTCCACATCACCAGTAAATTATCAGTCACACTGCACAGCTCCACATCACCAGGACATTTGCAGAAGCACTGCACAGCTCTACATCACCAGGACATTATCACCCACACTGCACAACTCCACATCACCAGGACATTATAAGCCGCACTGCACATCTCCACATCATCAGGACATTATCAGCCACACTGCACAGCTCCACATCACCAGGACATTATCAGCCGCATTGCACAGCTCTACATCACCAGGACATTATCACCCACACTGCACAACTCCACATCACCAGGACATTATAAGCCGCACTGCACAGCTCCACATCACCGAGACATTATCAGCCGCACTGCACAGCTCCACATCACCAGGTTATTATCAGTCACACTGCACAACTCCACATCACCAGGACATTATCACCCGTACTGCACAGCTACACATCACCGGGACATTATCAGCCACACTGCACAACTCCACATCACCAGGACATTATCAGCCACACTGCACAGTTCCACATCACCAGGACATTATCATTTGCACTGCACAGCTCCACATCACAAGGACATTATCAGTCGCAGTGCACAGCTCCATATCACCAGACCATTATCAGCCGCACTGCACAGCTCCACATCAGGAGATTCAGCCGCACTGCACAGCTCCACATCACCAGGTGATTATCGGCCGCACTGCACAGCTCCACATCACCAGGACATTATCAGTCACACTGCACAGCTCCACATCACCAGGACATTATCCGACACAATGCACAGATCCATATCACCAGGACATTATCAGCCACACTGCACAGCTCCACATCACCAGGCCATTATCAGCCACGCTGCACATCTCCACATCACCAGGACATTATCAGCCGCACTGCACAGCTCCACATCACCAGGACATTATCAGCCGCACTGCACAACTCCACATGTCCAGGACATTATCAGCCACACTGCACAACTCCACATCACCAGGACATTATCAGCCGCACTGCACAGCTCCCCATCACCAGGACATTATCAGCCGCACTGCACAGCTCCACATCACCAGGACATTATCAGCCGCACTGCACAGCTCCACATCACCAGGAGATTAACAGCCGCACTGCACAGCTCCATATCACCAGGACATTATCAGTCACACTGCACAGCTCCACATCACAAGGACATTATCAGCCACACTGCACAGCTCCACATCACAAGGACATTATCAGTCGCAGTGCACAGCTCCATATCACCAGACCATTATCAGCCGCACTGCACAGCTCCACTTTACAAGGACATTATCAACTGCACTGCACAGCTTCACATCACCAGGACATTATCTGCCGCACTGCACAGCTCCACATCACAAGGACATTATCAGCCGCACTGCACAGCTCCACATGTCCAGGACATTATCAGCCACACTGCACAGCTCCACATCACCGGGACATTTTCAGCCACACTGCACAGCTCCACATCACCAGGACATTATCAGCCGCACTGCACAGCTCCACATCACCAGGACATTATCAACTGCACTGCACAGCTCCACATCACCAGGACATTATCAGCCGCACTGCACAGCTCCACATCACCAGGACATTATCAGCCGCACTGCACAGCTCCACATCACCAGGAGATTATCAGCCGCACTGCACAGCTCCACATCACCAGGAGATTATCAGCCGCACTGCACAGCTTCACATCACCAGGACATTATCAGCCACACTGCACAGCTCCACATCACCAGGAGATTATCAGCCGCACTGCACAGCTCCACATCACCAGGACATTATCAGCCGCACTGCACAGCTCCACATCACCAGGAGATTATCAGCCGCACTGCACAGCTCCACATCACCAGGAGATTATCAGCCGCACTGCACAGCTCCACATCACCAGGACATTATCAGTCACACTGCACAGCTCCACATCACCAGGACATTTGCAGACGCACTGCACAGCTCTACATCACCAGGACATTATCACCCACACTGCACAACTCCACATCACCAGGACATTATAAGCCGCACTGCACATCTCCACATCACCAGGACATTATCAGCCACACTGCACAGCTCCACATCACCAGGACATTATCTGTCACACTGCACAGCTCCGCATCACCAAGACATTATCAGCCGCACTGCACAGCTCCACATCACCAGGTTATTATCAGTCACACTGCACAACTCCACATCACCAGGACATTATCACCCGTACTGCACAGCTACACATCACCGGGACATTATCAGCCACACTGCACAACTCCACATCACCAGGACATTATCAGCCACACTGCACAGTTCCACATCACCAGGACATTATCATTTGCACTGCACAGCTCCACATCACAAGGACATTATCAGTCGCAGTGCACAGCTCCATATCACCAGACCATTATCAGCCGCACTGCACAGCTCCACATCAGGAGATTCAGCCGCACTGCACAGCTCCACATCACCAGGTGATTATCGGCCGCACTGCACAGCTCCACATCACCAGGACATTATCAGTCACACTGCACAGCTCCACATCACCAGGACATTATCCGACACAATGCACAGATCCATATCACCAGGACATTATCAGCCACACTGCACAGCTCCACATCACCAGGCCATTATCAGCCACGCTGCACATCTCCACATCACCAGGACATTATCAGCCGCACTGCACAGCTCCACATCACCAGGACATTATCAGCCGCACTGCACAACTCCACATGTCCAGGACATTATCAGCCACACTGCACAACTCCACATCACCAGGACATTATCAGCCGCACTGCACAGCTCCCCATCACCAGGACATTATCAGCCGCACTGCACAGCTCCACATCACCAGGACATTATCAGCCGCACTGCACAGCTCCACATCACCAGGAGATTAACAGCCGCACTGCACAGCTCCATATCACCAGGACATTATCAGTCACACTGCACAGCTCCACATCACAAGGACATTATCAGCCACACTGCACAGCTCCACATCACAAGGACATTATCAGTCGCAGTGCACAGCTCCATATCACCAGACCATTATCAGCCGCACTGCACAGCTCCACTTTACAAGGACATTATCAACTGCACTGCACAGCTTCACATCACCAGGACATTATCTGCCGCACTGCACAGCTCCACATCACAAGGACATTATCAGCCGCACTGCACAGCTCCACATGTCCAGGACATTATCAGCCACACTGCACAGCTCCACATCACCGGGACATTTTCAGCCACACTGCACAGCTCCACATCACCAGGACATTATCAGCCGCACTGCACAGCTCCACATCACCAGGACATTATCAACTGCACTGCACAGCTCCACATCACCAGGACATTATCAGCCGCACTGCACAGCTCCACATCACCAGGACATTATCAGCCGCACTGCACAGCTCCACATCACCAGGAGATTATCAGCCGCACTGCACAGCTCCACATCACCAGGAGATTATCAGCCGCACTGCACAGCTTCACATCACCAGGACATTATCAGCCACACTGCACAGCTCCACATCACCAGGAGATTATCAGCCGCACTGCACAGCTCCACATCACCAGGACATTATCAGCCGCACTGCACAGCTCCACATCACCAGGAGATTATCAGCCGCACTGCACAGCTCCACATCACCAGGAGATTATCAGCCGCACTGCACAGCTCCACATCACCAGGACATTATCAGTCACACTGCACAGCTCCACATCACCAGGACATTTGCAGACGCACTGCACAGCTCTACATCACCAGGACATTATCACCCACACTGCACAACTCCACATCACCAGGACATTATAAGCCGCACTGCACATCTCCACATCACCAGGACATTATCAGCCACACTGCACAGCTCCACATCACCAGGACATTATCCGTCACACTGCACAGCTCCACATCACCAGGACATTATCAGCCGCATTGCACAGCTCCACATCACCGGGACATTATCAGCCACACTGCACAACTCCACATCACCAGGACATTATCACCCACACTGCACAGCTCCACATCACCGGGACATTATCAGTCGCACTGCACAGCTCCACATCACAAGGACATTATCACCCACACTGCACAGCTCCACATCACCAGGACATTATCAGCCGCACTGCACAGCTCCACATCACCAGGAGATTATCAGCCGCACTGCACAGCTCCACATCACCAGGACATTATCAGTCGCACTGCACAGCTCCACATCACCAGGACATTTGCAGACGCACTGCACAGCTCTACATCACCAGGACATTATCACCCACACTGCACAACTCCACATCACCAGGACCTTATAAGCCGCACTGCACATCTCCACATCACCAGGACATTATCAGCCACACTGCACAGCTCCACATCACCAGGACATTATCCGTCACACTGCATAGCTCCACATCACCAGGACATTATCAGCCGCATTGCACAGCTCCACATCACCAGGACATTATCACCCATACTGCACAGCTCCACATCACCGGGACATTATCAGCCACACTGCACAACTCCACATCACCAGGACATTATCAGCCACACTGCACAGTTCCACATCACTAGGACATTAACAGTCTCACTGCACAGCTCCACATCACCAGGACATTATCAGTCACACTGCACAGCTCCACATCACCAGGACATTATCAGCCGCACTGCACAGCTCCACATCACCAGGACATTATTAACTGCACTGCACAGCTCCACATCACCAGGACATTATCAGCCGCACTGCACAGCTCCACATCACCAGGACATTATCAGCCGCACTGCACAGCTCCACATCACCAGGAGATTATCAGCCGCACTGCACAGCTCCACATCACCAGGACATTATCAGCCGCACTGCACAGCTCCACATCACCAGGACATTATCAGCCGCACTGCACAGCTCCACATCACCAGGACATTATCAACCGCACTGCACAGCTCCACATCACCAGGACATTATCAGCCGCACTGCACAGCTCCACATCACCAGGACATTATCAGCCGCACTGCACAGCTCCACATCACCAGGAGATTATCAGCCGCACTGCACAGCTCCACATCACCAGGAGATTATCAGCCGCACTGCACAGCTCCACATCACCAGGAGATTATCAGCAGCACTGCACAGCTTCACATCACCAGGACATTATCAGTCACACTGCACAGCTCCACATCACCAGGACATTATCCGACACAATGCACAGATCCACATCACCAGGACATTATCAGCCACACTGCACAGCTCCACATCACCGGGACATTATCAGTCACACTGCACAGCTCCACATCACCAGGACATTATCACCCACACTGCAGAGCTCCACATCACCAGGAGATTATCAGCCACACTGCACATCTCCACATCACCAGGACATTATCAGCCGCACTGCACAGCTCCACATCACCAGGACATTATCAGTCACACTGCACAACTCCACATCACCAGGACATTATCAGCCACACTGCACAACTCCACATCACCAGGACATTATCAGCCACACTGCACAGCTCCACATCATCGGGACATTATCAGCCACACTGCACAGCTCCACATCACCAGGACATTATCACCCACACTGCAAAACTCCACATCACCAGGACATTATAAGCCACACTGCACGGCTCCACATCACCAGGACATTATCAGCCGCACTGCACAGCTCCACATCACCAGTAAATTATCAGTCACACTGCACAGCTCCACATCACCAGGACATTTGCAGACGCATTGCACAGCTCTACATCACCAGGACATTATCACCCACACTGCACAACTCCACATCACCAGGACATTATAAGCCGCACTGCACATCTCCACATCACCAGGACATTATCAGCCACACTGCACAGCTCCACATCACCAGGACATTATCCGTCACACTGCACAGCTCCACATCACCAGGACATTATCCGTCACACTGCACAGCTCCACATCACCAGGACATTATCAGCCGCACTGCACAGCTCCACATCACCAGGACATTATCAGCTGCACTGCACAGCTCCACATCACCAGGACATTATCAGCCGCATTGCACAGCTCCACATCACCAGGACATTATCACCCATACTGCACAGCTCCACATCACCGGGCCATTATCAGCCACACTGCACAACTCCACATCACCAGGACATTATCAGCCACACTGCACAGTTCCACATCACCAGGACATTATCAGTCACACTGCACAGCTCCACATCACCAGGACATTATCAACTGCACTGCACAGCTCCACATCACCAGGACATTATCAGCCGCACTGCACAGCTCCACATCACCAGGACATTATCAGCCGCACTGCACAGCTCCACATCACCAGGAGATTATCAGCCGCACTGCACAGCTCCACATCACCAGGTGATTATCAGCCGCACTGCACAGCTCCACATCACCAGGACATTATCAGTCACACTGCACAGCTCCACATCACCAGGACATTATCCGACACAATGCACAGATCCACATCACCAGGACATTATCAGCCACACTGCACAGCTCCACATCACCAGGACATTATCAGCCACGCTGCACATCTCCACATCACCAGGACATTATCAGCCACACTGCACAGCTCCACATTACCAGGACATTATCAGCCACACTGCACAACTCCACATCACCAGGACATTATCAGCCGCACTGCACAGCTCCACATCACCAGAACATTATCACCCGTACTGCACAGCTCCACATCACCGGGACATTATCAGCCACACTGCACAACTCCACATCACCAGGGCATTATCAGCCACACTGCACAACTCCACATCACCAGGGCATTATCAGCCACACTGCACAGTTCCACATCACCAGGACATTATCATTTGCACTGCACAGCTCCACATCACCAGGACATTATCAGTTGCACTGCACAGCTCCACATCACCAGGACATTATTAGCCGCACTGCACAGCTCCACATCACCAGGACATTATCAACTGCACTGCACAGCTCCACATCACCAGGACATTATCAGCCGCACTGCACAGCTCCACATCACCAGGACATTATCAGCTGCACTGCACAGCTCCACATCACCAGGACATTATCAGCCGCATTGCACAGCTCCACATCACCAGGACATTATCACCCATACTGCACAGCTCCACATCACCGGGCCATTATCAGCCACACTGCACAACTCCACATCACCAGGACATTATCAGCCACACTGCACAGTTCCACATCACCAGGACATTATCAGTCACACTGCACAGCTCCACATCACCAGGACATTATCAGTCACACTGCACAGCTCCACATCACCGGACATTATCAGCCGCACTGCACAGCTCCACATCACAAGGACATTATCAACTGCACTGCACAGCTCCACATCACCAGGACATTATCAGCCGCACTGCACAGCTCCACATCACCAGGACATTATCAGCCGCACTGCACAGCTCCACATCACCAGGAAATTATCAGCCGCACTGCACAGCTCCACATCACCAGGTGATTATCAGCCGCACTGCACAGCTCCACATCACCAGGACATTATCAGTCGCACTGCACAGCTCCACATCACCAGGACATTATCCGACACAATGCACAGATCCACATCACCAGGACATTATCAGCCACACTGCACAGCTCCACATCACCAGGACATTATCAGCCACGCTGCACATCTCCACATCACCAGGACATTATCAGCCACACTGCACAACTCCACATTACCAGGACATTATCAGCCACACTGCACAACTCCACATCACCAGGACATTATCAGCCGCACTGCACAGCTCCACATCACCAGGACATTATCACCCGTACTGCACAGCTCCACATCACCGGGACATTATCAGCCACACTGCACAGCTCCACATCACCAGGGCATTATCAGCCACACTGCACAACTCCACATCACCAGGGCATTATCAGCCACACTGCACAGTTCCACATCACCAGGACATTATCATTTGCACTGCACAGCTCCACATCACCAGGACATTATCAGTCGCACTGCACAGCTCCACATCACCAGGACATTATTAGCCGCACTGCACAGCTCCACATCACCAGGACATTATCAACTGCACTGCACAGCTCCACATCACCAGGACATTATCAGCCGCACTGCACAGCTCCACATCACCAGGACATTATCAGCCGCACTGCACAGCTCCACATCACCAGGAGATTATCAGCCGCACTGCACAGCTCCACATCACCAGGTGATTATCAGCCACACTGCACAACTCCACATGTCCAGGACATTATCAGCCACACTGCACAACTCCACATCACCAGGGCATTATCAGCCGCACTGCACAGCTCCACATCACCAGGACATTATCAGTCACACTGCACAGCTCCACATCACCAGGACATTATCACCCGCACTGCACAGCTCCACATCACCAGGACATTATCAGCCGCACTGCAAAGCTCCACATCACCAGGACATTATCACCCATACTGCACAGCTCCACATCACCGGGCCATTATCAGCCACACTGCACAACTCCACATCACCAGGACATTATCAGCCACACTGCACAGTTCCACATCACCAGGACATTATCAGTCACACTGCACAGCTCCACATCACCAGGACATTATCAGCCGCACTGCACAGCTCCACATCACCAGGACATTATCAACTGCACTGCACAGCTCCACATCACCAGGACATTATCAGCCGCACTGCACAGCTCCACATCACCAGGACATTATCAGCCGCACTGCACAGCTCCACATCACCAGGAGATTATCAGCCGCACTGCACAGCTCCACATCACCAGGTGATTATCAGCCGCACTGCACAGCTCCACATCACCAGGTGATTATCAGCCGCACTGCACAGCTCCACATCACCAGGACATTATCAGTCACACTGCACAGCTCCACATCACCAGGACATTATCCGACACAATGCACAGCTCCACATCACCAGGACATTATCAGCCGCACTGCACAGCTCCACATCACCAGGACATTATCAGTCACACTGCACAGCTCCACATCACCAGGACATTATCAGCCACACTGCACAGCTCCACATCACCAGGACATTATCAGCCGCACTGCACAGCTCCACATCACCAGGACATTATCAACTGCACTTCACAGCTCCACATCACTAGGACATTATCAGCCGCACTGCACAGCTCCACATCACCAGGAGATTATCAGCCGCACTGCACAGCTCCACATCACCAGGAGATTATCAGCTGCACTGCACAGCTCCACATCACCAGGAGATTATCAGCCGCACTGCACAACTCCACATCACCAGGACATTATCAGTCACACTGCACAACTCCACATCACCAGGACATTATCAGCCACACTGCACAACTCCACATCACCAAGACATTATCAGCCGCACTGCACAGCTCCACATCACCAGGACATTATCAGTCACACTGCACAGCTCCACATCACCAGGACATTATCACCCACACTGCACAGCTCCACATCACCAGGCCATTATCAGCCGCACTGCACAGCTCCACATCACCAGGACATTATCAGCCGCACTGCACAGCTCCACATCACCAGGACATTATCAGCCGCACTGCACAGCTCCACATCACCAGGACATTATCAACTGCACTGCACAGCTCCACATCACTAGGAGATTATGAGCCGCACTGCATAGCTCCACATCACCAGGACATTATCAGTCACACTGCACAGCTCCACATCACCAGGACATTATCCGACACAATGCACAGATCCACATCACCAGGACATTATCAGCCACACTGCACAGCTCCACATCACTAGGAGATTATGAGCCGCACTGCATAGCTCCACATCACCAGGAGATTATCAGCTGCACTGCACAGCTCCACATCACCAGGACATTATCAGTCACACTGCACAGCTCCACATCACCAGGACATTATCCGACACAATGCACAGATCCACATCACCAGGACATTATCAGCCACACTGCACAGCTCCACATCACCAGGACATTATCAGCCGCAGTGCACAGCTCCACATCACCAGGACATTATCAACTGCACTGCACAGCTCCACATCACCAGGACATTATCAGCCACACTGCACAGCTCCACATCACCGGGACATTATCAGCCACACTGCACAGCTCCACATCACCAGGACATTATCACCCACACTGCACAACTCCACATCACCAGGACATTATAAGCCGCACTGCACGGCTCCACATCACCAGGAAATTATCAGCCGCACTGCACAGCTCCACATCACCAGGACAATGTCCATCGCACTGCACAGCTTCACATCACTAGGACATTATCAGCCGCACTGCACAGCTCCACATCACCAGGAGATTATCAGCCGCACTGCACAGCTCCACATCACCAGGAGATTATCAGCTGCACTGCACAGCTCCACATCACCAGGAGATTATCAGCCGCACTGCACAACTCCACATCACCAGGACATTATCAGTCACACTGCACAACTCCACATCACCAGGACATTATCAGCCACACTGCACAACTCCACATCACCAAGACATTATCAGCCGCACTGCACAGCTCCACATCACCAGGACATTATCAGTCACACTGCACAGCTCCACATCACCAGGACATTATCACCCACACTGCACAGCTCCACATCACCAGGCCATTATCAGCCGCACTGCACAGCTCCACATCACCAGGACATTATCAGCCGCACTGCACAGCTCCACATCACCAGGACATTATCAGCCGCACTGCACAGCTCCACATCACCAGGACATTATCAACTGCACTGCACAGCTCCACATCACTAGGAGATTATGAGCCGCACTGCATAGCTCCACATCACCAGGACATTATCAGTCACACTGCACAGCTCCACATCACCAGGACATTATCCGACACAATGCACAGATCCACATCACCAGGACATTATCAGCCACACTGCACAGCTCCACATCACTAGGAGATTATGAGCCGCACTGCATAGCTCCACATCACCAGGAGATTATCAGCTGCACTGCACAGCTCCACATCACCAGGACATTATCAGTCACACTGCACAGCTCCACATCACCAGGACATTATCCGACACAATGCACAGATCCACATCACCAGGACATTATCAGCCACACTGCACAGCTCCACATCACCAGGACATTATCAGCCGCAGTGCACAGCTCCACATCACCAGGACATTATCAACTGCACTGCACAGCTCCACATCACCAGGACATTATCAGCCACACTGCACAGCTCCACATCACCGGGACATTATCAGCCACACTGCACAGCTCCACATCACCAGGACATTATCACCCACACTGCACAACTCCACATCACCAGGACATTATAAGCCGCACTGCACGGCTCCACATCACCAGGAAATTATCAGCCGCACTGCACAGCTCCACATCACCAGGACAATGTCCATCGCACTGCACAGCTTCACATCACTAGGACATTATCAGCCGCACTGCACAGCTCCACATCACCAGGACATTATCAGCCACACTGCACAGCTCCACATCACCAGGAGATAATCAGCCGCACTGCACAGCTCCACATCACCAGGAGATTATCAGCCGCACTGCACAGCTCCACATCACCAGGACATTATCAGTCACACTGCACAGCTCCACATCACCAGGACATTATCCGACACAATGCACAGATCCACATCACCAGGACATTATCAGCCACACTGCACAGCTCCACATCACCGGGACATTATCAGTCACACTGCACAGCTCCACATCACCAGGACATTATCACCCACACTGCAGAGCTCCACATCACCAGGACATTATCAGCCACACTGCACATCTCCACATCACCAGGACATTATCAGCCGCGCTGCACAGCTCCACATAACCAGGACATTATCAGTCACACTGCACAACTCCACATCACCAGGACATTATCAGCCACACTGCACAACTCCACATCACCAGGACATTATCAGCCACACTGCACAGCTCCACATCACCGGGACATTATCAGCCACACTGCACAGCTCCACATCACCAGGACATTATCACCCACACTGCAAAACTCCACATCACCAGGATATTATAAGCCGCACTGCACGGCTCCACATCACCAGGACATTATCAGCCGCACTGCACAGCTCCACATCACCAGTAAATTATCAGTCACACTGCACAGCTCCACATCACCAGGACATTTGCAGAAGCACTGCACAGCTCTACATCACCAGGACATTATCACCCACACTGCACAACTCCACATCACCAGGACATTATAAGCCGCACTGCACATCTCCACATCATCAGGACATTATCAGCCACACTGCACAGCTCCACATCACCAGGACATTATCAGCCGCATTGCACAGCTCTACATCACCAGGACATTATCACCCACACTGCACAACTCCACATCACCAGGACATTATAAGCCGCACTGCACAGCTCCACATCACCGAGACATTATCAGCCACACTGCACAGCTCCACATCACCAGGACATTATCTGTCACACTGCACAGCTCCGCATCACCAAGACATTATCAGCCGCACTGCACAGCTCCACATCACCAGGTTATTATCAGTCACACTGCACAACTCCACATCACCAGGACATTATCACCCGTACTGCACAGCTACACATCACCGGGACATTATCAGCCACACTGCACAACTCCACATCACCAGGACATTATCAGCCACACTGCACAGTTCCACATCACCAGGACATTATCATTTGCACTGCACAGCTCCACATCACAAGGACATTATCAGTCGCAGTGCACAGCTCCATATCACCAGACCATTATCAGCCGCACTGCACAGCTCCACATCAGGAGATTCAGCCGCACTGCACAGCTCCACATCACCAGGTGATTATCGGCCGCACTGCACAGCTCCACATCACCAGGACATTATCAGTCACACTGCACAGCTCCACATCACCAGGACATTATCCGACACAATGCACAGATCCATATCACCAGGACATTATCAGCCACACTGCACAGCTCCACATCACCAGGCCATTATCAGCCACGCTGCACATCTCCACATCACCAGGACATTATCAGCCGCACTGCACAGCTCCACATCACCAGGACATTATCAGCCGCACTGCACAACTCCACATGTCCAGGACATTATCAGCCACACTGCACAACTCCACATCACCAGGACATTATCAGCCGCACTGCACAGCTCCACATCACCAGGACATTATCAGCCGCACTGCACAGCTCCACATCACCAGGACATTATCAACTGCACTGCACAGCTCCACATCACCAGGACATTATCAGCCGCACTGCACAGCTCCACATCACCAGGACATTATCAGCCGCACTGCACAGCTCCACATCACCAGGAGATTATCAGCCGCACTGCACAGCTCCATATCACCAGGACATTATCAGTCACACTGCACAGCTCCACATCACAAGGACATTATCAGCCACACTGCACAGCTCCACATCACAAGGACATTATCAGTCGCAGTGCACAGCTCCATATCACCAGACCATTATCAGCCGCACTGCACAGCTCCACTTTACAAGGACATTATCAACTGCACTGCACAGCTTCACATCACCAGGACATTATCTGCCGAACTGCACAGCTCCACATCACAAGGACATTATCAGCCGCACTGCACAGCTCCACATGTCCAGGACATTATCAGCCACACTGCACAGCTCCACATCACCGGGACATTTTCAGCCACACTGCACAGCTCCACATCACCAGGACATTATCAGCCGCACTGCACAGCTCCACATCACCAGGACATTATCAACTGCACTGCACAGCTCCACATCACCAGGACATTATCAGCCGCACTGCACAGCTCCACATCACCAGGACATTATCAGCCGCACTGCACAGCTCCACATCACCAGGAGATTATCAGCCGCACTGCACAGCTCCACATCACCAGGAGATTATCAGCCGCACTGCACAGCTTCACATCACCAGGACATTATCAGCCACACTGCACAGCTCCACATCACCAGGAGATTATCAGCCGCACTGCACAGCTCCACATCACCAGGACATTATCAGCCGCACTGCACAGCTCCACATCACCAGGAGATTATCAGCCGCACTGCACAGCTCCACATCACCAGGAGATTATCAGCCGCACTGCACAGCTCCACATCACCAGGACATTATCAGTCACACTGCACAGCTCCACATCACCAGGACATTTGCAGACGCACTGCACAGCTCTACATCACCAGGACATTATCACCCACACTGCACAACTCCACATCACCAGGACATTATAAGCCGCACTGCACATCTCCACATCACCAGGACATTATCAGCCACACTGCACAGCTCCACATCACCAGGACATTATCCGTCACACTGCACAGCTCCACATCACCAGGACATTATCAGCCGCATTGCACAGCTCCACATCACCGGGACATTATCAGCCACACTGCACAACTCCACATCACCAGGACATTATCACCCACACTGCACAGCTCCACATCACCGGGACATTATCAGTCGCACTGCACAGCTCCACATCACAAGGACATTATCACCCACACTGCACAGCTCCACATCACCAGGACATTATCAGCCGCACTGCACAGCTCCACATCACCAGGAGATTATCAGCCGCACTGCACAGCTCCACATCACCAGGACATTATCAGTCGCACTGCACAGCTCCACATCACCAGGACATTTGCAGACGCACTGCACAGCTCTACATCACCAGGACATTATCACCCACACTGCACAACTCCACATCACCAGGACCTTATAAGCCGCACTGCACATCTCCACATCACCAGGACATTATCAGCCACACTGCACAGCTCCACATCACCAGGACATTATCCGTCACACTGCATAGCTCCACATCACCAGGACATTATCAGCCGCATTGCACAGCTCCACATCACCAGGACATTATCACCCATACTGCACAGCTCCACATCACCGGGACATTATCAGCCACACTGCACAACTCCACATCACCAGGACATTATCAGCCACACTGCACAGTTCCACATCACTAGGACATTAACAGTCTCACTGCACAGCTCCACATCACCAGGACATTATCAGTCACACTGCACAGCTCCACATCACCAGGACATTATCAGTCACACTGCACAGCTCCACATCACCAGGACATTATCAGCCGCACTGCACAGCTCCACATCACCAGGACATTATCAACTGCACTGCACAGCTCCACATCACCAGGACATTATCAGCCGCACTGCACAGCTCCACATCACCAGGACATTATCAGCCGCACTGCACAGCTCCACATCACCAGGAGATTATCAGCCGCACTGCACAGCTCCACATCACCAGGTGATTATCAGCCGCACTGCACAGCTCCACATCACCAGGTGATTATCAGCCGCACTGCACAGCTCCACATCACCAGGACATTATCAGTCACACTGCACAGCTCCACATCACCAGGACATTATCCGACACAATGCACAGCTCCACATCACCAGGACATTATCAGCCGCACTGCACAGCTCCACATCACCAGGACATTATCAGTCACACTGCACAGCTCCACATCACCAGGACATTATCAGCCACACTGCACAGCTCCACATCACCAGGACATTATCAGCCGCACTGCACAGCTCCACATCACCAGGACATTATCAACTGCACTTCACAGCTCCACATCACTAGGACATTATCAGCCGCACTGCACAGCTCCACATCACCAGGAGATTATCAGCCGCACTGCACAGCTCCACATCACCAGGAGATTATCAGCTGCACTGCACAGCTCCACATCACCAGGAGATTATCAGCCGCACTGCACAACTCCACATCACCAGGACATTATCAGTCACACTGCACAACTCCACATCACCAGGACATTATCAGCCACACTGCACAACTCCACATCACCAAGACATTATCAGCCGCACTGCACAGCTCCACATCACCAGGACATTATCAGTCACACTGCACAGCTCCACATCACCAGGACATTATCACCCACACTGCACAGCTCCACATCACCAGGCCATTATCAGCCGCACTGCACAGCTCCACATCACCAGGACATTATCAGCCGCACTGCACAGCTCCACATCACCAGGACATTATCAGCCGCACTGCACAGCTCCACATCACCAGGACATTATCAACTGCACTGCACAGCTCCACATCACTAGGAGATTATGAGCCGCACTGCATAGCTCCACATCACCAGGACATTATCAGTCACACTGCACAGCTCCACATCACCAGGACATTATCCGACACAATGCACAGATCCACATCACCAGGACATTATCAGCCACACTGCACAGCTCCACATCACTAGGAGATTATGAGCCGCACTGCATAGCTCCACATCACCAGGAGATTATCAGCTGCACTGCACAGCTCCACATCACCAGGACATTATCAGTCACACTGCACAGCTCCACATCACCAGGACATTATCCGACACAATGCACAGATCCACATCACCAGGACATTATCAGCCACACTGCACAGCTCCACATCACCAGGACATTATCAGCCGCAGTGCACAGCTCCACATCACCAGGACATTATCAACTGCACTGCACAGCTCCACATCACCAGGACATTATCAGCCACACTGCACAGCTCCACATCACCGGGACATTATCAGCCACACTGCACAGCTCCACATCACCAGGACATTATCACCCACACTGCACAACTCCACATCACCAGGACATTATAAGCCGCACTGCACGGCTCCACATCACCAGGAAATTATCAGCCGCACTGCACAGCTCCACATCACCAGGACAATGTCCATCGCACTGCACAGCTTCACATCACTAGGACATTATCAGCCGCACTGCACAGCTCCACATCACCAGGACATTATCAGCCACACTGCACAGCTCCACATCACCAGGAGATAATCAGCCGCACTGCACAGCTCCACATCACCAGGAGATTATCAGCCGCACTGCACAGCTCCACATCACCAGGACATTATCAGTCACACTGCACAGCTCCACATCACCAGGACTTTATCCGACACAATGCACAGATCCACATCACCAGGACATTATCAGCCACACTGCACAGCTCCACATCACCGGGACATTATCAGTCACACTGCACAGCTCCACATCACCAGGACATTATCACCCACACTGCAGAGCTCCACATCACCAGGACATTATCAGCCACACTGCACATCTCCACATCACCAGGACATTATCAGCCGCGCTGCACAGCTCCACATAACCAGGACATTATCAGTCACACTGCACAACTCCACATCACCAGGACATTATCAGCCACACTGCACAACTCCACATCACCAGGACATTATCAGCCACACTGCACAGCTCCACATCACCGGGACATTATCAGCCACACTGCACAGCTCCACATCACCAGGACATTATCACCCACACTGCAAAACTCCACATCACCAGGATATTATAAGCCGCACTGCACGGCTCCACATCACCAGGACATTATCAGCCGCACTGCACAGCTCCACATCACCAGTAAATTATCAGTCACACTGCACAGCTCCACATCACCAGGACATTTGCAGAAGCACTGCACAGCTCTACATCACCAGGACATTATCACCCACACTGCACAACTCCACATCACCAGGACATTATAAGCCGCACTGCACATCTCCACATCATCAGGACATTATCAGCCACACTGCACAGCTCCACATCACCAGGACATTATCAGCCGCATTGCACAGCTCTACATCACCAGGACATTATCACCCACACTGCACAACTCCACATCACCAGGACATTATAAGCCGCACTGCACAGCTCCACATCACCGAGACATTATCAGCCACACTGCACAGCTCCACATCACCAGGACATTATCTGTCACACTGCACAGCTCCGCATCACCAAGACATTATCAGCCGCACTGCACAGCTCCACATCACCAGGTTATTATCAGTCACACTGCACAACTCCACATCACCAGGACATTATCACCCGTACTGCACAGCTACACATCACCGGGACATTATCAGCCACACTGCACAACTCCACATCACCAGGACATTATCAGCCACACTGCACAGTTCCACATCACCAGGACATTATCATTTGCACTGCACAGCTCCACATCACAAGGACATTATCAGTCGCAGTGCACAGCTCCATATCACCAGACCATTATCAGCCGCACTGCACAGCTCCACATCAGGAGATTCAGCCGCACTGCACAGCTCCACATCACCAGGTGATTATCGGCCGCACTGCACAGCTCCACATCACCAGGACATTATCAGTCACACTGCACAGCTCCACATCACCAGGACATTATCCGACACAATGCACAGATCCATATCACCAGGACATTATCAGCCACACTGCACAGCTCCACATCACCAGGCCATTATCAGCCACGCTGCACATCTCCACATCACCAGGACATTATCAGCCGCACTGCACAGCTCCACATCACCAGGACATTATCAGCCGCACTGCACAACTCCACATGTCCAGGACATTATCAGCCACACTGCACAACTCCACATCACCAGGACATTATCAGCCGCACTGCACAGCTCCCCATCACCAGGACATTATCAGCCGCACTGCACAGCTCCACATCACCAGGACATTATCAGCCGCACTGCACAGCTCCACATCACCAGGAGATTAACAGCCGCACTGCACAGCTCCATATCACCAGGACATTATCAGTCACACTGCACAGCTCCACATCACAAGGACATTATCAGCCACACTGCACAGCTCCACATCACAAGGACATTATCAGTCTCAGTGCACAGCTCCATATCACCAGACCATTATCAGCCGCACTGCACAGCTCCACTTTACAAGGACATTATCAACTGCACTGCACAGCTTCACATCACCAGGACATTATCTGCCGCACTGCACAGCTCCACATCACAAGGACATTATCAGCCGCACTGCACAGCTCCACATGTCCAGGACATTATCAGCCACACTGCACAGCTCCACATCACCGGGACATTTTCAGCCACACTGCACAGCTCCACATCACCAGGACATTATCAGCCGCACTGCACAGCTCCACATCACCAGGACATTATCAACTGCACTGCACAGCTCCACATCACCAGGACATTATCAGCCGCACTGCACAGCTCCACATCACCAGGACATTATCAGCCGCACTGCACAGCTCCACATCACCAGGAGATTATCAGCCGCACTGCACAGCTCCACATCACCAGGAGATTATCAGCCGCACTGCACAGCTTCACATCACCAGGACATTATCAGCCACACTGCACAGCTCCACATCACCAGGAGATTATCAGCTGCACTGCACAGCTCCACATCACCAGGACATTATCAGCCGCACTGCACAGCTCCACATCACCAGGAGATTATCAGCCGCACTGCACAGCTCCACATCACCAGGAGATTATCAGCCGCACTGCACAGCTCCACATCACCAGGACATTATCAGTCACACTGCACAGCTCCACATCACCAGGACATTTGCAGACGCACTGCACAGCTCTACATCACCAGGACATTATCACCCACACTGCACAACTCCACATCACCAGGACATTATAAGCCGCACTGCACATCTCCACATCACCAGGACATTATCAGCCACACTGCACAGCTCCACATCACCAGGACATTATCTGTCACACTGCACAGCTCCGCATCACCAAGACATTATCAGCCGCACTGCACAGCTCCACATCACCAGGTTATTATCAGTCACACTGCACAACTCCACATCACCAGGACATTATCACCCGTACTGCACAGCTACACATCACCGGGACATTATCAGCCACACTGCACAACTCCACATCACCAGGACATTATCAGCCACACTGCACAGTTCCACATCACCAGGACATTATCATTTGCACTGCACAGCTCCACATCACAAGGACATTATCAGTCGCAGTGCACAGCTCCATATCACCAGACCATTATCAGCCGCACTGCACAGCTCCACATCAGGAGATTCAGCCGCACTGCACAGCTCCACATCACCAGGTGATTATCGGCCGCACTGCACAGCTCCACATCACCAGGACATTATCAGTCACACTGCACAGCTCCACATCACCAGGACATTATCCGACACAATGCACAGATCCATATCACCAGGACATTATCAGCCACACTGCACAGCTCCACATCACCAGGCCATTATCAGCCACGCTGCACATCTCCACATCACCAGGACATTATCAGCCGCACTGCACAGCTCCACATCACCAGGACATTATCAGCCGCACTGCACAACTCCACATGTCCAGGACATTATCAGCCACACTGCACAACTCCACATCACCAGGACATTATCAGCCGCACTGCACAGCTCCCCATCACCAGGACATTATCAGCCGCACTGCACAGCTCCACATCACCAGGACATTATCAGCCGCACTGCACAGCTCCACATCACCAGGAGATTAACAGCCGCACTGCACAGCTCCATATCACCAGGACATTATCAGTCACACTGCACAGCTCCACATCACAAGGACATTATCAGCCACACTGCACAGCTCCACATCACAAGGACATTATCAGTCGCAGTGCACAGCTCCATATCACCAGACCATTATCAGCCGCACTGCACAGCTCCACTTTACAAGGACATTATCAACTGCACTGCACAGCTTCACATCACCAGGACATTATCTGCCGAACTGCACAGCTCCACATCACAAGGACATTATCAGCCGCACTGCACAGCTCCACATGTCCAGGACATTATCAGCCACACTGCACAGCTCCACATCACCGGGACATTTTCAGCCACACTGCACAGCTCCACATCACCAGGACATTATCAGCCGCACTGCACAGCTCCACATCACCAGGACATTATCAACTGCACTGCACAGCTCCACATCACCAGGACATTATCAGCCGCACTGCACAGCTCCACATCACCAGGACATTATCAGCCGCACTGCACAGCTCCACATCACCAGGAGATTATCAGCCGCACTGCACAGCTCCACATCACCAGGAGATTATCAGCCGCACTGCACAGCTTCACATCACCAGGACATTATCAGCCACACTGCACAGCTCCACATCACCAGGAGATTATCAGCCGCACTGCACAGCTCCACATCACCAGGACATTATCAGCCGCACTGCACAGCTCCACATCACCAGGAGATTATCAGCCGCACTGCACAGCTCCACATCACCAGGAGATTATCAGCCGCACTGCACAGCTCCACATCACCAGGACATTATCAGTCACACTGCACAGCTCCACATCACCAGGACATTTGCAGACGCACTGCACAGCTCTACATCACCAGGACATTATCACCCACACTGCACAACTCCACATCACCAGGACATTATAAGCCGCACTGCACATCTCCACATCACCAGGACATTATCAGCCACACTGCACAGCTCCACATCACCAGGACATTATCCGTCACACTGCACAGCTCCACATCACCAGGACATTATCAGCCGCATTGCACAGCTCCACATCACCGGGACATTATCAGCCACACTGCACAACTCCACATCACCAGGACATTATCACCCACACTGCACAGCTCCACATCACCGGGACATTATCAGTCGCACTGCACAGCTCCACATCACAAGGACATTATCACCCACACTGCACAGCTCCACATCACCAGGACATTATCAGCCGCACTGCACAGCTCCACATCACCAGGAGATTATCAGCCGCACTGCACAGCTCCACATCACCAGGACATTATCAGTCGCACTGCACAGCTCCACATCACCAGGACATTTGCAGACGCACTGCACAGCTCTACATCACCAGGACATTATCACCCACACTGCACAACTCCACATCACCAGGACCTTATAAGCCGCACTGCACATCTCCACATCACCAGGACATTATCAGCCACACTGCACAGCTCCACATCACCAGGACATTATCCGTCACACTGCATAGCTCCACATCACCAGGACATTATCAGCCGCATTGCACAGCTCCACATCACCAGGACATTATCACCCATACTGCACAGCTCCACATCACCGGGACATTATCAGCCACACTGCACAACTCCACATCACCAGGACATTATCAGCCACACTGCACAGTTCCACATCACTAGGACATTAACAGTCTCACTGCACAGCTCCACATCACCAGGACATTATCAGTCACACTGCACAGCTCCACATCACCAGGACATTATCAGCCGCACTGCACAGCTCCACATCACCAGGACATTATTAACTGCACTGCACAGCTCCACATCACCAGGACATTATCAGCCGCACTGCACAGCTCCACATCACCAGGACATTATCAGCCGCACTGCACAGCTCCACATCACCAGGAGATTATCAGCCGCACTGCACAGCTCCACATCACCAGGACATTATCAGCCGCACTGCACAGCTCCACATCACCAGGACATTATCAGCCGCACTGCACAGCTCCACATCACCAGGACATTATCAACCGCACTGCACAGCTCCACATCACCAGGACATTATCAGCCGCACTGCACAGCTCCACATCACCAGGACATTATCAGCCGCACTGCACAGCTCCACATCACCAGGAGATTATCAGCCGCACTGCACAGCTCCACATCACCAGGAGATTATCAGCCGCACTGCACAGCTCCACATCACCAGGAGATTATCAGCAGCACTGCACAGCTTCACATCACCAGGACATTATCAGTCACACTGCACAGCTCCACATCACCAGGACATTATCCGACACAATGCACAGATCCACATCACCAGGACATTATCAGCCACACTGCACAGCTCCACATCACCGGGACATTATCAGTCACACTGCACAGCTCCACATCACCAGGACATTATCACCCACACTGCAGAGCTCCACATCACCAGGAGATTATCAGCCACACTGCACATCTCCACATCACCAGGACATTATCAGCCGCACTGCACAGCTCCACATCACCAGGACATTATCAGTCACACTGCACAACTCCACATCACCAGGACATTATCAGCCACACTGCACAACTCCACATCACCAGGACATTATCAGCCACACTGCACAGCTCCACATCATCGGGACATTATCAGCCACACTGCACAGCTCCACATCACCAGGACATTATCACCCACACTGCAAAACTCCACATCACCAGGACATTATAAGCCACACTGCACGGCTCCACATCACCAGGACATTATCAGCCGCACTGCACAGCTCCACATCACCAGTAAATTATCAGTCACACTGCACAGCTCCACATCACCAGGACATTTGCAGACGCATTGCACAGCTCTACATCACCAGGACATTATCACCCACACTGCACAACTCCACATCACCAGGACATTATAAGCCGCACTGCACATCTCCACATCACCAGGACATTATCAGCCACACTGCACAGCTCCACATCACCAGGACATTATCCGTCACACTGCACAGCTCCACATCACCAGGACATTATCAGCCGCACTGCACAGCTCCACATCACCAGGACATTATCAGCTGCACTGCACAGCTCCACATCACCAGGACATTATCAGCCGCATTGCACAGCTCCACATCACCAGGACATTATCACCCATACTGCACAGCTCCACATCACCGGGCCATTATCAGCCACACTGCACAACTCCACATCACCAGGACATTATCAGCCACACTGCACAGTTCCACATCACCAGGACATTATCAGTCACACTGCACAGCTCCACATCACCAGGACATTATCAGTCACACTGCACAGCTCCACATCACCAGGACATTATCAGCCGCACTGCACAGCTCCACATCACCAGGACATTATCAACTGCACTGCACAGCTCCACATCACCAGGACATTATCAGCCGCACTGCACAGCTCCACATCACCAGGACATTATCAGCCGCACTGCACAGCTCCACATCACCAGGAGATTATCAGCCGCACTGCACAGCTCCACATCACCAGGTGATTATCAGCCGCACTGCACAGCTCCACATCACCAGGACATTATCAGTCACACTGCACAGCTCCACATCACCAGGACATTATCCGACACAATGCACAGATCCACATCACCAGGACATTATCAGCCACACTGCACAGCTCCACATCACCAGGACATTATCAGCCACGCTGCACATCTCCACATCACCAGGACATTATCAGCCACACTGCACAGCTCCACATTACCAGGACATTATCAGCCACACTGCACAACTCCACATCACCAGGACATTATCAGCCGCACTGCACAGCTCCACATCACCAGAACATTATCACCCGTACTGCACAGCTCCACATCACCGGGACATTATCAGCCACACTGCACAACTCCACATCACCAGGGCATTATCAGCCACACTGCACAACTCCACATCACCAGGGCATTATCAGCCACACTGCACAGTTCCACATCACCAGGACATTATCATTTGCACTGCACAGCTCCACATCACCAGGACATTATCAGTTGCACTGCACAGCTCCACATCACCAGGACATTATTAGCCGCACTGCACAGCTCCACATCACCAGGACATTATCAACTGCACTGCACAGCTCCACATCACCAGGACATTATCAGCCGCACTGCACAGCTCCACATCACCAGGACATTATCAGCTGCACTGCACAGCTCCACATCACCAGGACATTATCAGCCGCATTGCACAGCTCCACATCACCAGGACATTATCACCCATACTGCACAGCTCCACATCACCGGGCCATTATCAGCCACACTGCACAACTCCACATCACCAGGACATTATCAGCCACACTGCACAGTTCCACATCACCAGGACATTATCAGTCACACTGCACAGCTCCACATCACCAGGACATTATCAGTCACACTGCACAGCTCCACATCACCGGACATTATCAGCCGCACTGCACAGCTCCACATCACAAGGACATTATCAACTGCACTGCACAGCTCCACATCACCAGGACATTATCAGCCGCACTGCACAGCTCCACATCACCAGGACATTATCAGCCGCACTGCACAGCTCCACATCACCAGGAAATTATCAGCCGCACTGCACAGCTCCACATCACCAGGTGATTATCAGCCGCACTGCACAGCTCCACATCACCAGGACATTATCAGTCGCACTGCACAGCTCCACATCACCAGGACATTATCCGACACAATGCACAGATCCACATCACCAGGACATTATCAGCCACACTGCACAGCTCCACATCACCAGGACATTATCAGCCACGCTGCACATCTCCACATCACCAGGACATTATCAGCCACACTGCACAACTCCACATTACCAGGACATTATCAGCCACACTGCACAACTCCACATCACCAGGACATTATCAGCCGCACTGCACAGCTCCACATCACCAGGACATTATCACCCGTACTGCACAGCTCCACATCACCGGGACATTATCAGCCACACTGCACAGCTCCACATCACCAGGGCATTATCAGCCACACTGCACAACTCCACATCACCAGGGCATTATCAGCCACACTGCACAGTTCCACATCACCAGGACATTATCATTTGCACTGCACAGCTCCACATCACCAGGACATTATCAGTCGCACTGCACAGCTCCACATCACCAGGACATTATTAGCCGCACTGCACAGCTCCACATCACCAGGACATTATCAACTGCACTGCACAGCTCCACATCACCAGGACATTATCAGCCGCACTGCACAGCTCCACATCACCAGGACATTATCAGCCGCACTGCACAGCTCCACATCACCAGGAGATTATCAGCCGCACTGCACAGCTCCACATCACCAGGTGATTATCAGCCACACTGCACAACTCCACATGTCCAGGACATTATCAGCCACACTGCACAACTCCACATCACCAGGGCATTATCAGCCGCACTGCACAGCTCCACATCACCAGGACATTATCAGTCACACTGCACAGCTCCACATCACCAGGACATTATCACCCGCACTGCACAGCTCCACATCACCAGGACATTATCAGCCGCACTGCAAAGCTCCACATCACCAGGACATTATCACCCATACTGCACAGCTCCACATCACCGGGCCATTATCAGCCACACTGCACAACTCCACATCACCAGGACATTATCAGCCACACTGCACAGTTCCACATCACCAGGACATTATCAGTCACACTGCACAGCTCCACATCACCAGGACATTATCAGCCGCACTGCACAGCTCCACATCACCAGGACATTATCAACTGCACTGCACAGCTCCACATCACCAGGACATTATCAGCCGCACTGCACAGCTCCACATCACCAGGACATTATCAGCCGCACTGCACAGCTCCACATCACCAGGAGATTATCAGCCGCACTGCACAGCTCCACATCACCAGGTGATTATCAGCCGCACTGCACAGCTCCACATCACCAGGTGATTATCAGCCGCACTGCACAGCTCCACATCACCAGGACATTATCAGTCACACTGCACAGCTCCACATCACCAGGACATTATCCGACACAATGCACAGCTCCACATCACCAGGACATTATCAGTCACACTGCACAGCTCCACATCACCAGGACATTATCACCCGCACTGCACAGCTCCACATCACCAGGACATTATCAGCCGCACTGCAAAGCTCCACATCACCAGGAGATTATCAGCCGCACTGCACAGATCCACATCACCAGGACATTATCAGTCACACTGCACAGCTCCACATCACAAGGACATTATCAGCCACACTGCACAGCTCCACATCACCAGGACATTATCAGCCGCAGTGCACAGCTCCACATCACCAGGACATTATCAACTGCACTGCACAGCTCCACATCACCAGGACATTATCAGCCACACTGCACAACTCCTCATCACCAGGACATTATCAGCCACACTGCACAGCTCCACATCACCGGGACATTATCAGCCACACTGCACAGCTCCACATTACCAGGACATTATCACCCACACTGCACAACTCCACATCACCAGGACATTATAAGCTGCACTGCACGGCTCCACATGGCCAGGACATTATCAGTCACACTGCACAGCTCCACATCACCAGGACATTATCAGCCACACTGCACAGCTCTACATCACCAGGACATTATAAGCCGCACTCCACAGCTCCACATCACCGAGACATTATCAGCCACACTGCACAGCTCCACATCACCAGGACATTATCTGTCACACTGCACAGCTCCGCATCACCAAGACATTATCAGCCGCACTGCACAGCTCCACATCACCAGGACATTATCAGTCACACTGCACAACTCCACATCACCAGGACATTATCACCCGTACTGCACAGCTCCACATCACCGGGACATTATCAGCCACACTGCACAACTCCACATCACCAGGGCATTATCAGCCACACTGCACAGTTCCACATCACCAGGACATTATCATTTGCACTGCACAGCTCCACATCACCAGGACATTATCAGTCGCAGTGCACAGCTCCATATCACCAGACCATTATCAGCCGCACTGCACAGCTCCACTTTACCAGGACATTATCAACTGCACTGCACAGCTTCACATCACCAGGACATTATCAGCCGCACTGCACAGCTCCACATCACAAGGACATTATCAGCCGCACTGCACAGCTCCACATCACCAGGAGATTATCAGCCGCACTGCACAGCTCCACATCACCAGGTGATTATCAGCCGCACTGCACAGCTCCACATCACCAGGACATTATCAGTCACACTGCATAGCTCCACATCACCAGGACATTATCCGACACAATGCACAGATCCACATCACCAGGACATTATCAGCCACACTGCACAGCTCCACATCACCAGGCCATTATCAGCCACGCTGCACATCTCCACATCACCAGGACATTATCAGCCGCACTGCACAGCTCCACATCACCAGGACATTATCAGCCACACTGCACAACTCCACATGTCCACGACATTATCAGCCACACTGCACAACTCCACATCACCAGGACATTATCAGCCGCACTGCACAGCTCCACATCACCAGGACATTATCAGCCGCACTGCACAGCTCCATATCACCAGGACATTATCAGTTACACTGCACAGCTCCACATCACCAGGACATTATCACCCGCACTGCACAGCTCCACATCACCAGGACATTATCAGCCGCACTGCACAGCTCCACATCACCAGGACATTATCAGCCGCACTGCACAGCTCCACATCACCACGAGATTATCAGACGCACTGCACAGCTCCATATCACCAGGACATTATCAGTCACACTGCACAGCTCCACATCACAAGGACATTATCAGCCACACTGTACAGCTCCACATCACCAGGACATTATCAGCCGCAGTGCACAGTTCCACATCACCAGGACATTATCAACTGCACTGCACAGCTCCACATCACCAGGACATTATCAGCCACACTGCACAACTCCTCATCACCAGGACATTATCAGCCACACTGCACATCTCCACATCACCAGGACATTATCAGCCACACTGCACAGCTCCACATCACCAGGACATTATCCGTCACACTGCACAGCTCCACATCACCAGGACATTATCAGCCGCATTGCACAGCTCCACATCACCGGGACATTATCAGCCACACTGCACAACTCCACATCACCAGGACATTATCACCCACACTGCACAGCTCCACATCACCGGGACATTATCAGTCGCACTGCACAGCTCCACATCACAAGGACATTATCACCCACACTGCACAGCTCCACATCACCAGGACATTATCAGCCGCACTGCACAGCTCCACATCACCAGGAGATTATCAGCCGCACTGCACAGCTCCACATCACCAGGACATTATCAGTCGCACTGCACAGCTCCACATCACCAGGACATTTGCAGACGCACTGCACAGCTCTACATCACCAGGACATTATCACCCACACTGCACAACTCCACATCACCAGGACCTTATAAGCCGCACTGCACATCTCCACATCACCAGGACATTATCAGCCACACTGCACAGCTCCACATCACCAGGACATTATCCGTCACACTGCATAGCTCCACATCACCAGGACATTATCAGCCGCATTGCACAGCTCCACATCACCAGGACATTATCACCCATACTGCACAGCTCCACATCACCGGGACATTATCAGCCACACTGCACAACTCCACATCACCAGGACATTATCAGCCACACTGCACAGTTCCACATCACTAGGACATTAACAGTCTCACTGCACAGCTCCACATCACCAGGACATTATCAGTCACACTGCACAGCTCCACATCACCAGGACATTATCAGCCGCACTGCACAGCTCCACATCACCAGGACATTATTAACTGCACTGCACAGCTCCACATCACCAGGACATTATCAGCCGCACTGCACAGCTCCACATCACCAGGACATTATCAGCCGCACTGCACAGCTCCACATCACCAGGAGATTATCAGCCGCACTGCACAGCTCCACATCACCAGGACATTATCAGCCGCACTGCACAGCTCCACATCACCAGGACATTATCAGCCGCACTGCACAGCTCCACATCACCAGGACATTATCAACCGCACTGCACAGCTCCACATCACCAGGACATTATCAGCCGCACTGCACAGCTCCACATCACCAGGACATTATCAGCCGCACTGCACAGCTCCACATCACCAGGAGATTATCAGCCGCACTGCACAGCTCCACATCACCAGGAGATTATCAGCCGCACTGCACAGCTCCACATCACCAGGAGATTATCAGCAGCACTGCACAGCTTCACATCACCAGGACATTATCAGTCACACTGCACAGCTCCACATCACCAGGACATTATCCGACACAATGCACAGATCCACATCACCAGGACATTATCAGCCACACTGCACAGCTCCACATCACCGGGACATTATCAGTCACACTGCACAGCTCCACATCACCAGGACATTATCACCCACACTGCAGAGCTCCACATCACCAGGAGATTATCAGCCACACTGCACATCTCCACATCACCAGGACATTATCAGCCGCACTGCACAGCTCCACATCACCAGGACATTATCAGTCACACTGCACAACTCCACATCACCAGGACATTATCAGCCACACTGCACAACTCCACATCACCAGGACATTATCAGCCACACTGCACAGCTCCACATCATCGGGACATTATCAGCCACACTGCACAGCTCCACATCACCAGGACATTATCACCCACACTGCAAAACTCCACATCACCAGGACATTATAAGCCACACTGCACGGCTCCACATCACCAGGACATTATCAGCCGCACTGCACAGCTCCACATCACCAGTAAATTATCAGTCACACTGCACAGCTCCACATCACCAGGACATTTGCAGACGCATTGCACAGCTCTACATCACCAGGACATTATCACCCACACTGCACAACTCCACATCACCAGGACATTATAAGCCGCACTGCACATCTCCACATCACCAGGACATTATCAGCCACACTGCACAGCTCCACATCACCAGGACATTATCCGTCACACTGCACAGCTCCACATCACCAGGACATTATCAGCCGCACTGCACAGCTCCACATCACCAGGACATTATCAGCTGCACTGCACAGCTCCACATCACCAGGACATTATCAGCCGCATTGCACAGCTCCACATCACCAGGACATTATCACCCATACTGCACAGCTCCACATCACCGGGCCATTATCAGCCACACTGCACAACTCCACATCACCAGGACATTATCAGCCACACTGCACAGTTCCACATCACCAGGACATTATCAGTCACACTGCACAGCTCCACATCACCAGGACATTATCAGTCACACTGCACAGCTCCACATCACCAGGACATTATCAGCCGCACTGCACAGCTCCACATCACCAGGACATTATCAACTGCACTGCACAGCTCCACATCACCAGGACATTATCAGCCGCACTGCACAGCTCCACATCACCAGGACATTATCAGCCGCACTGCACAGCTCCACATCACCAGGAGATTATCAGCCGCACTGCACAGCTCCACATCACCAGGTGATTATCAGCCGCACTGCACAGCTCCACATCACCAGGACATTATCAGTCACACTGCACAGCTCCACATCACCAGGACATTATCCGACACAATGCACAGATCCACATCACCAGGACATTATCAGCCACACTGCACAGCTCCACATCACCAGGACATTATCAGCCACGCTGCACATCTCCACATCACCAGGACATTATCAGCCACACTGCACAGCTCCACATTACCAGGACATTATCAGCCACACTGCACAACTCCACATCACCAGGACATTATCAGCCGCACTGCACAGCTCCACATCACCAGAACATTATCACCCGTACTGCACAGCTCCACATCACCGGGACATTATCAGCCACACTGCACAACTCCACATCACCAGGGCATTATCAGCCACACTGCACAACTCCACATCACCAGGGCATTATCAGCCACACTGCACAGTTCCACATCACCAGGACATTATCATTTGCACTGCACAGCTCCACATCACCAGGACATTATCAGTTGCACTGCACAGCTCCACATCACCAGGACATTATTAGCCGCACTGCACAGCTCCACATCACCAGGACATTATCAACTGCACTGCACAGCTCCACATCACCAGGACATTATCAGCCGCACTGCACAGCTCCACATCACCAGGACATTATCAGCTGCACTGCACAGCTCCACATCACCAGGACATTATCAGCCGCATTGCACAGCTCCACATCACCAGGACATTATCACCCATACTGCACAGCTCCACATCACCGGGCCATTATCAGCCACACTGCACAACTCCACATCACCAGGACATTATCAGCCACACTGCACAGTTCCACATCACCAGGACATTATCAGTCACACTGCACAGCTCCACATCACCAGGACATTATCAGTCACACTGCACAGCTCCACATCACCGGACATTATCAGCCGCACTGCACAGCTCCACATCACAAGGACATTATCAACTGCACTGCACAGCTCCACATCACCAGGACATTATCAGCCGCACTGCACAGCTCCACATCACCAGGACATTATCAGCCGCACTGCACAGCTCCACATCACCAGGAAATTATCAGCCGCACTGCACAGCTCCACATCACCAGGTGATTATCAGCCGCACTGCACAGCTCCACATCACCAGGACATTATCAGTCGCACTGCACAGCTCCACATCACCAGGACATTATCCGACACAATGCACAGATCCACATCACCAGGACATTATCAGCCACACTGCACAGCTCCACATCACCAGGACATTATCAGCCACGCTGCACATCTCCACATCACCAGGACATTATCAGCCACACTGCACAACTCCACATTACCAGGACATTATCAGCCACACTGCACAACTCCACATCACCAGGACATTATCAGCCGCACTGCACAGCTCCACATCACCAGGACATTATCACCCGTACTGCACAGCTCCACATCACCGGGACATTATCAGCCACACTGCACAGCTCCACATCACCAGGGCATTATCAGCCACACTGCACAACTCCACATCACCAGGGCATTATCAGCCACACTGCACAGTTCCACATCACCAGGACATTATCATTTGCACTGCACAGCTCCACATCACCAGGACATTATCAGTCGCACTGCACAGCTCCACATCACCAGGACATTATTAGCCGCACTGCACAGCTCCACATCACCAGGACATTATCAACTGCACTGCACAGCTCCACATCACCAGGACATTATCAGCCGCACTGCACAGCTCCACATCACCAGGACATTATCAGCCGCACTGCACAGCTCCACATCACCAGGAGATTATCAGCCGCACTGCACAGCTCCACATCACCAGGTGATTATCAGCCACACTGCACAACTCCACATGTCCAGGACATTATCAGCCACACTGCACAACTCCACATCACCAGGGCATTATCAGCCGCACTGCACAGCTCCACATCACCAGGACATTATCAGTCACACTGCACAGCTCCACATCACCAGGACATTATCACCCGCACTGCACAGCTCCACATCACCAGGACATTATCAGCCGCACTGCAAAGCTCCACATCACCAGGACATTATCACCCATACTGCACAGCTCCACATCACCGGGCCATTATCAGCCACACTGCACAACTCCACATCACCAGGACATTATCAGCCACACTGCACAGTTCCACATCACCAGGACATTATCAGTCACACTGCACAGCTCCACATCACCAGGACATTATCAGCCGCACTGCACAGCTCCACATCACCAGGACATTATCAACTGCACTGCACAGCTCCACATCACCAGGACATTATCAGCCGCACTGCACAGCTCCACATCACCAGGACATTATCAGCCGCACTGCACAGCTCCACATCACCAGGAGATTATCAGCCGCACTGCACAGCTCCACATCACCAGGTGATTATCAGCCGCACTGCACAGCTCCACATCACCAGGTGATTATCAGCCGCACTGCACAGCTCCACATCACCAGGACATTATCAGTCACACTGCACAGCTCCACATCACCAGGACATTATCCGACACAATGCACAGCTCCACATCACCAGGACATTATCAGTCACACTGCACAGCTCCACATCACCAGGACATTATCACCCGCACTGCACAGCTCCACATCACCAGGACATTATCAGCCGCACTGCAAAGCTCCACATCACCAGGAGATTATCAGCCGCACTGCACAGATCCACATCACCAGGACATTATCAGTCACACTGCACAGCTCCACATCACAAGGACATTATCAGCCACACTGCACAGCTCCACATCACCAGGACATTATCAGCCGCAGTGCACAGCTCCACATCACCAGGACATTATCAACTGCACTGCACAGCTCCACATCACCAGGACATTATCAGCCACACTGCACAACTCCTCATCACCAGGACATTATCAGCCACACTGCACAGCTCCACATCACCGGGACATTATCAGCCACACTGCACAGCTCCACATTACCAGGACATTATCACCCACACTGCACAACTCCACATCACCAGGACATTATAAGCTGCACTGCACGGCTCCACATGGCCAGGACATTATCAGTCACACTGCACAGCTCCACATCACCAGGACATTATCAGCCACACTGCACAGCTCTACATCACCAGGACATTATAAGCCGCACTCCACAGCTCCACATCACCGAGACATTATCAGCCACACTGCACAGCTCCACATCACCAGGACATTATCTGTCACACTGCACAGCTCCGCATCACCAAGACATTATCAGCCGCACTGCACAGCTCCACATCACCAGGACATTATCAGTCACACTGCACAACTCCACATCACCAGGACATTATCACCCGTACTGCACAGCTCCACATCACCGGGACATTATCAGCCACACTGCACAACTCCACATCACCAGGGCATTATCAGCCACACTGCACAGTTCCACATCACCAGGACATTATCATTTGCACTGCACAGCTCCACATCACCAGGACATTATCAGTCGCAGTGCACAGCTCCATATCACCAGACCATTATCAGCCGCACTGCACAGCTCCACTTTACCAGGACATTATCAACTGCACTGCACAGCTTCACATCACCAGGACATTATCAGCCGCACTGCACAGCTCCACATCACAAGGACATTATCAGCCGCACTGCACAGCTCCACATCACCAGGAGATTATCAGCCGCACTGCACAGCTCCACATCACCAGGTGATTATCAGCCGCACTGCACAGCTCCACATCACCAGGACATTATCAGTCACACTGCATAGCTCCACATCACCAGGACATTATCCGACACAATGCACAGATCCACATCACCAGGACATTATCAGCCACACTGCACAGCTCCACATCACCAGGCCATTATCAGCCACGCTGCACATCTCCACATCACCAGGACATTATCAGCCGCACTGCACAGCTCCACATCACCAGGACATTATCAGCCACACTGCACAACTCCACATGTCCACGACATTATCAGCCACACTGCACAACTCCACATCACCAGGACATTATCAGCCGCACTGCACAGCTCCACATCACCAGGACATTATCAGCCGCACTGCACAGCTCCATATCACCAGGACATTATCAGTTACACTGCACAGCTCCACATCACCAGGACATTATCACCCGCACTGCACAGCTCCACATCACCAGGACATTATCAGCCGCACTGCACAGCTCCACATCACCAGGACATTATCAGCCGCACTGCACAGCTCCACATCACCACGAGATTATCAGACGCACTGCACAGCTCCATATCACCAGGACATTATCAGTCACACTGCACAGCTCCACATCACAAGGACATTATCAGCCACACTGTACAGCTCCACATCACCAGGACATTATCAGCCGCAGTGCACAGTTCCACATCACCAGGACATTATCAACTGCACTGCACAGCTCCACATCACCAGGACATTATCAGCCACACTGCACAACTCCTCATCACCAGGACATTATCAGCCACACTGCACAGCTCCACATCTCCGGGACATTATCAGCCACACTGCACAGCTCCACATCACCAGGACATTATCACCCACACTGCACAACTCCACATCACCAGGACATTATAAGCCGCACTGCACGGCTCCACATCACCAGGACATTATCAGTCACACTGCACAGCTCCACATCACCAGGACATTATCAGCTGCACTGCACAGCTCTACATCACCAGGACATTATCACCCACACTGCACAACTCCACATCACCAGGACATTATAAGCCGCACTGCACAGCTCCACATCACCAGGACATTATCAGCCACACTGCACAGCTCCACATCACCAGGACATTATCTGTAACACTGCACAGCTCCACATCACCAAGACATTATCAGCCGCACTGAGCTCCACATCACCAGGACATTATCAGCCGCACTGCACAGCTCCACATCACCAGGAGATTATCAGCCGCACTGCACAGCTCCACATCACCAGGTGATTATCAGCCACACTGCACAACTCCACATGTCCAGGACATTATCAGCCACACTGCACAACTCCACATCACCAGGGCATTATCAGCCGCACTGCACAGCTCCACATCACCAGGACATTATCAGTCACACTGCACAGCTCCACATCACCAGGACATTATCACCCGCACTGCACAGCTCCACATCACCAGGACATTATCAGCCGCACTGCAAAGCTCCACATCACCAGGACATTATCACCCATACTGCACAGCTCCACATCACCGGGCCATTATCAGCCACACTGCACAACTCCACATCACCAGGACATTATCAGCCACACTGCACAGTTCCACATCACCAGGACATTATCAGTCACACTGCACAGCTCCACATCACCAGGACATTATCAACTGCACTGCACAGCTCCACATCACCAGGACATTATCAGCCGCACTGCACAGCTCCACATCACCAGGACATTATCAGCCGCACTGCACAGCTCCACATCACCAGGAGATTATCAGCCGCACTGCACAGCTCCACATCACCAGGTGATTATCAGCCGCACTGCACAGCTCCACATCACCAGGTGATTATCAGCCGCACTGCACAGCTCCACATCACCAGGACATTATCAGTCACACTGCACAGCTCCACATCACCAGGACATTATCCGACACAATGCACAGCTCCACATCACCAGGACATTATCAGTCACACTGCACAGCTCCACATCACCAGGACATTATCACCCGCACTGCACAGCTCCACATCACCAGGACATTATCAGCCGCACTGCAAAGCTCCACATCACCAGGAGATTATCAGCCGCACTGCACAGATCCACATCACCAGGACATTATCAGTCACACTGCACAGCTCCACATCACAAGGACATTATCAGCCACACTGCACAGCTCCACATCACCAGGACATTATCAGCCGCAGTGCACAGCTCCACATCACCAGGACATTATCAACTGCACTGCACAGCTCCACATCACCAGGACATTATCAGCCACACTGCACAACTCCTCATCACCAGGACATTATCAGCCACACTGCACAGCTCCACATCACCGGGACATTATCAGCCACACTGCACAGCTCCACATTACCAGGACATTATCACCCACACTGCACAACTCCACATCACCAGGACATTATAAGCTGCACTGCACGGCTCCACATGGCCAGGACATTATCAGTCACACTGCACAGCTCCACATCACCAGGACATTATCAGCCACACTGCACAGCTCTACATCACCAGGACATTATAAGCCGCACTCCACAGCTCCACATCACCGAGACATTATCAGCCACACTGCACAGCTCCACATCACCAGGACATTATCTGTCACACTGCACAGCTCCGCATCACCAAGACATTATCAGCCGCACTGCACAGCTCCACATCACCAGGACATTATCAGTCACACTGCACAACTCCACATCACCAGGACATTATCACCCGTACTGCACAGCTCCACATCACCGGGACATTATCAGCCACACTGCACAACTCCACATCACCAGGGCATTATCAGCCACACTGCACAGTTCCACATCACCAGGACATTATCATTTGCACTGCACAGCTCCACATCACCAGGACATTATCAGTCGCAGTGCACAGCTCCGTATCACCAGACCATTATCAGCCGCACTGCACAGCTCCACTTTACCAGGACATTATCAACTGCACTGCACAGCTTCACATCACCAGGACATTATCAGCCGCACTGCACAGCTCCACATCACAAGGACATTATCAGCCGCACTGCACAGCTCCACATCACCAGGAGATTATCAGCCGCACTGCACAGCTCCACATCACCAGGTGATTATCAGCCGCACTGCACAGCTCCACATCACCAGGACATTATCAGTCACACTGCATAGCTCCACATCACCAGGACATTATCCGACACAATGCACAGATCCACATCACCAGGACATTATCAGCCACACTGCACAGCTCCACATCACCAGGCCATTATCAGCCACGCTGCACATCTCCACATCACCAGGACATTATCAGCCGCACTGCACAGCTCCACATCACCAGGACATTATCAGCCACACTGCACAACTCCACATGTCCACGACATTATCAGCCACACTGCACAACTCCACATCACCAGGACATTATCAGCCGCACTGCACAGCTCCACATCACCAGGACATTATCAGCCGCACTGCACAGCTCCATATCACCAGGACATTATCAGTTACACTGCACAGCTCCACATCACCAGGACATTATCACCCGCACTGCACAGCTCCACATCACCAGGACATTATCAGCCGCACTGCACAGCTCCACATCACCACGAGATTATCAGCCGCACTGCACAGCTCCATATCACCAGGACATTATCAGTCACACTGCACAGCTCCACATCATAAGGACATTATCAGCCACACTGTACAGCTCCACATCACCAGGACATTATCAGCCGCAGTGCACAGTTCCACATCACCAGGACATTATCAACTGCACTGCACAGCTCCACATCACCAGGACATTATCAGCCACACTGCACAACTCCTCATCACCAGGACATTATCAGCCACACTGCACAGCTCCACATCACCGGGACATTATCAGCCACACTGCACAGCTCCACATCACCAGGACATTATCACCCACACTGCACAACTCCACATCACCAGGACATTATAAGCCGCACTGCACGGCTCCACATCACCAGGACATTATCAGTCACACTGCACAGCTCCACATCACCAGGACATTATCAGCTGCACTGCACAGCTCTACATCACCAGGACATTATCACCCACACTGCACAACTCCACATCACCAGGACATTATAAGCCGCACTGCACAGCTCCACATCACCAGGACATTATCAGCCACACTGCACAGCTCCACATCACCAGGACATTATCTGTAACACTGCACAGCTCCACATCACCAAGACATTATCAGCCGCACTGCACAGCTCCACATCACCAGGACATTATCAGTCACACTGAACAACTCCATATCACCAGGACATTATCACCCATACTGCACAGCTCCACATCGCCAGCACATTATCAGCCGCACTGCACAGCTCCACATCACCAAGACATTATCAGTCACACTGCACAGCTCTACATCACCAGGACATTATCAGTCACACTGCACAGCTCCACATCACCAGGACATTATCACCCACACTGCACAGCTCCACATCACCAGGACATTATCTGTCACACTGCACAGCTCCACATCACCAAGACATTATCAGCCGCACTGCACAGCTCCACATCACCAGGACATTATCAGTCACACTGCACAACTCCACATCACCAGGACATTATCACCCGTACTGCACAGCTCCACATCACCGGGACATTATCAGCCACACGGCACAACTCCACATCACCAGGAAATTATCAGCCACACTGCACAGTTCCACATCACCAGGCCATTATCATTTGCACTGCACAGCTCCACATCACCAGGACATTATCAGTCGCACTGCACAGCTCCACATCACCAGGACATTATCAACTGCACTGCACAGCTCCACATCACTATGACATTATCAGCCGCACTGCACAGCTCCACATCACCAGGACATTATCAGCTGCACTGCACAGCTCCAAATCACCAGGAGATTATCAGCCGCACTGCACAGCTCCACATCACCAGGTGATTATCAGCCGCACTGCACAGCTCCACATCACCAGGACATTATCACCCATACTGCACAGCTCCACATCACCGGGACATTATCAGCCACACGGCACAACTCCACATCACCAGGACATTATCAGCCACACTGCACAGTTCCACATCACCAGGCCATTATCATTTGCACTGCACAGCTCCACATCACCAGGACATTATCAGTCGCACTGCACAGCTCCATATCACCAGGACATTATCAGCCGCACTGCACAGCTCCACATCACCATGACATTATCAGCTGCACTGCACATCTCCAAATCACCAGGAGATTATCAGCCGCACTGCACAGCTCCACATCACCAGGTGATTATCAGCCGCACTGCACAGCTCCACATCACCAGGACATTATCAGTCACACTGCACAGCTCCACATCACCAGGACATTATCCGACACAATGCACAGATCTACATCACCAGGACATTATCAGCCACACTGCACAGCTCCACATCACCAGGACATTATCAGCCACGCTGCACATCTCCACATCACCAGGACATTATCAGTCACACTGCACAGCTCCACATCACCAGGACATTATCCGACACAATGCACAGATCTACATCACCAGGACATTATCAGCAGCACTGCACATCTCCACATCACCAGGACATTATCAGCAGCACTGCACAGCTCCACATCACCAGGACATTATCAGCCGCACTGCACAGCTCCACATCACCAAGACATTATCAGTCACACTGCACAACTCCACATCACCAGGACATTATCACCCGTACTGCACAGCTCCACATCACCGGGACATTATCAGCCACACGGCACAACTCCACATCACCAGGACATTATCATTTGCACTGCACAGCTCCACATCACCAGGACATTATCAGTCGCACTGCACAGCTCCATATCACCAGGACATTATCAGCCGCACTGCACAGCTCCACATCACCAGGACATTATCACCCACACTGCACAGCTCCACATCACCAGGACATTATCATTTGCACTGCACAGCTCCACATCACCAGGACATTATCAGTCGCACTGCACAGCTCCATATCACCAGGACATTATCAGCCGCACTGCACAGCTCCACATCACCATGACATTATCAGCCGCACTGCACAGCTCCACATCACCAGGACATTATCAGCTGCACTGCACAGCTCCAAATCACCAGGAGATTATCAGCCGCACTGCACAGCTCCACATCACCAGGACATTATCACCCACACTTCACAGCTCCACATCACCAGGACATTATCATTTGCACTGCACAGCTCCACATCACCAGGACATTATCCGACACAATGCACAGATCTACATCACCAGGACATTATCAGCCACACTGCACAGCTCCACATCACCAGGACATTATCAGCCACGCTGCACATCTCCACATCACCAGGACATTATCAGCCGCACTGCACAGCTCCACATCACCAGGACATTATCACCCACACTGCACAGCTCCACATCACCAGGACATTATCATTTGCACTGCACAGCTCCACATCACCAGGACATTATCCGACACAATGCACAGATCTACATCACCAGGACATTATCAGCCACACTGCACAGCTCCACATCACCAGGACATTATCAGCCACGCTGCACATCTCCACATCACCAGGACATTATCAGCCGCACTGCACAGCTCCACATCACCAGGACATTATCACCCGTACTGCACAGCTCCACATCACCGGGACATTATCAGCCACACGGCACAACTCCACATCACCAGGACATTATCAGCCACACTGCACAGTTCCACATCACCAGGACATTATCATTTGCACTGCACAGCTCCACATCACCAGGACATTATCAGTCGCACTGCACAGCTCCATATCACCAGGACATTATCAGCCGCACTGCACAGCTCCACATCACCAGGACATTATCAACTGCACTGCACAGCTCCACATCACCATGACATTATCAGCCGCACTGCACAGCTCCACATCACCAGGACATTATCAGCTGCACTGCACAGCTCCAAATAACCAGGAGATTATCAGCCGCACTGCACAGCTCCACATCACCAGGTGATTATCAGCCGCACTGCACAGCTCCACATCACCAGGACATTATCAGTCACACTGCACAGCTCCACATCACCAGGACATTATCCGACACAATGCACAGATCTACATCACCAGGACATTATCAGCCACACTGCACAGCTCCACATCACCAGGACATTATCCGACACAATGCACAGATCTACATCACCAGGACATTATCAGCCACACTGCACAGCTCCACATCACCAGGACATTATCAGCCACGCTGCACATCTCCACATCACCAGGACATTATCAGCCGCGCTGCACAGCTCCACATCACCAGGACATTATCACCCGTACTGCACAGCTCCACATCACCGGGACATTATCAGCCACACGGCACAACTCCACATCACCAG
Source organism: Rhinoderma darwinii (assembly GCF_050947455.1). Taxonomy (NCBI): domain Eukaryota; kingdom Metazoa; phylum Chordata; class Amphibia; order Anura; family Rhinodermatidae; genus Rhinoderma; species Rhinoderma darwinii. The sequence goes on from NW_027464562.1 coordinate 83,257, forward strand.
GACATTATCAGCCACACTGCACAGTTCCACATCACCAGGACATTATCATTTGCACTGCACAGCTCCACATCACCAGGACATTATCAGTCGCACTGCACAGCTCCATATCACCAGGACATTATCAGCCGCACTGCACAGCTCCACATCACCAGGACATTATCAACTGCACTGCACAGCTCCACATCACCATGACATTATCAGCCGCACTGCACAGCTCCACATCACCAGGACATTATCAGCTGCACTGCACAGCTCCAAATCACCAGGAGATTATCAGCCGCACTGCACAGCTCCACATCACCAGGTGATTATCAGCCGCACTGCACAGCTCCACATCACCAGGACATTATCAGTCACACTGCACAGCTCCACATCACCAGGACATTATCCGACACAATGCACAGATCTACATCACCAGGACATTATCAGCCACACTGCACAGCTCCACATCACCAGGACATTATCAGCCACGCTGCACATCTCCACATCACCAGGACATTATCAGCCGCACTGCACAGCTCCACATCACCAGGACATTATCAGCCACACTGCACAACTCCACATGTCCAGGACATTATCAGCCACACTGCACAGCTCCACATCACCAGGACATTATCAGCCGCACTGCACAGCTCCACATCACCAGGACATTATCAGCCGCACTGCACAGCTCCACATCACCAGGACATTATCAGCCGCACTGCACAGCAACACATCACCAGGACATTATCAGTCGCACTGCACAGCTCCACATCACCAGGACATTATCACCCGCACTGCACAACTCCACATCACCAGGACATTATCAGCCGCACTGCACAGCTCCACATCACCATGACATTATCAGCCGCACTGCACAGCTCCACATCACCAGGACATTATCAGTCGCACTGCACAGCTCCACATCACCAGGACATTATCACCCGCACTGCACAGCTCCACATCACCAGGACATTATCAGCCGCACTGCACAGCTCCCCATCACCAGGACATTATCAGCCGCACTGCACAGCTCCACATCACCAGGACATTATCAGCCGCACTGCACAGCTCCACATCACCAGGAGATTATCAGCCGCACTGCACAGATCCACATCACCAGGACATTATCAGTCGCACTGCACAGCTCCACTTCACCAGGACATTATCAGTCGCACTGCACAGCTCCATATCACCAGGACATTATCAGCCGCACTGCACAGCTCCACATCACCAGGACATTATCAACTGCACTGCACAGCTCCACATCACCAGGACATTATCAGCCACACTGCACAGTTCCACATCACCAGGACATTATCATTTGCACTGCACAGCTCCACATCACCAGGACATTATCAGTCGCACTGCACAGCTCCATATCACCAGGACATTATCAGCCGCACTGCACAGCTCCACATCACCAGGACATTATCAACTGCACTGCACAGCTCCACATCACCATGACATTATCAGCCGCACTGCACAGCTCCACATCACCAGGACATTATCAGCTGCACTGCACAGCTCCAAATCACCAGGAGATTATCAGCCGCACTGCACAGCTCCACATCACCAGGTGATTATCAGCCGCACTGCACAGCTCCACATCACCAGGACATTATCAGTCACACTGCACAGCTCCACATCACCAGGACATTATCCGACACAATGCACAGATCTACATCACCAGGACATTATCAGCCACACTGCACAGCTCCACATCACCAGGACATTATCAGCCACGCTGCACATCTCCACATCACCAGGACATTATCAGCCGCACTGCACAGCTCCACATCACCAGGACATTATCAGCCGCACTGCACAACTCCACATGTCCAGGACATTATCAGCCACACTGCACAGCTCCACATCACCAGGACATTATCAGCCGCACTGCACAGCTCCACATCACCAGGACATTATCAGCCGCACTGCACAGCAACACATCACCAGGACATTATCAGTCGCACTGCACAGCTCCACATCACCAGGACATTATCACCCGCACTGCACAACTCCACATCACCAGGACATTATCAGCCGCACTGCACAGCTCCACATCACCATGACATTATCAGCCGCACTGCACAGCTCCACATCACCAGGACATTATCAGCCGCACTGCACAGCTCCCCATCACCAGGACATTATCAGCCACACTGCACAGCTCCACATCACCAGGACATTATCAGCCGCACTGCACAGCTCCACATCACCAGGAGATTATCAGCCGCGCTGCACAGATCCACATCACCAGGACATTATCAGTCACACTGCACGGCTCCACATCACCAGGACATTATCAGTCGCACTGCACAGCTCCATATCACCAGGACATTATCAGCCGCACTGCACAGCTCCACATCACCAGGACATTATCAACTGCACTGCACAGCTCCACATCACCAGGACATTATCAGCAGCACTGCACAGCTCCACATCACCAGGACATTATCAGCCGCACTGCACAGCTCCACATCACCAGGACATTATCAACTGCACTGCACAGCTCCACATCACCAGGACATTATCAGCCGCACTGCACAGCTCCACATCACCAGGACATTATCAGCCGCACTGCACAGCTCCACATCACCAGGACATTATCAGCCGCACTGCACAGCTCCACATCACCAGGAGATTATCAGCCACACTGCACAGCTCCACATCACCAGGTGATTATCAGCCGCACTGCACAGCTCCTCATCACCAGGACATTATCAGTCACACTGCACAGCTCCACATCACCAGGACATTATCCGACACAATGCACAGATCCACATCACCAGGACATTATCAGCCACACTGCACAGCTCCACATCACCAGGACATTATCAGTCACGCTGCACATCTCCACATCACCAGGACATTATCAGTCGCACTGCACAGCTCCACATCACCAGGACATTATCAGCCACACTGCACAACTCCACATGTCCAGGACATTATCAGCCACACTGCACAGCTCCACATCACCAGGACATTATCAGCCGCACTGCACAGCTCCACATCACCAGGACATTATCAGCCGAACTGCACAGCTCCACATCACCAGGACATTATCAGTCACACTGCACAGCTCCACATCACCAGGACATTATCACCCGCACTGCACAACTCCACATGTCCAGGACATTATCAGCCACACTGCACAGCTCCACATCACCAGGACATTATCAGCCGCACTGCACAGCTCCACATCACCAGGACATTATCAGCCACACTGCTCAGCTCCACATCACCAGGACATTATCAGTCACACTGCACAGCTCCACATCACCAGGACATTATCACCTGCACTGCACAACTCCACATCACCAGGACATTATCAGCCGCACTGCACAGCTCCACATCACCAGGACATTATCAGCCGCACTGCACAGCTCCACATCACCTGGACATTATCAGTCACACTGCTCAGCTCCACATCACCAGGACATTATCACCCGCACTGCACAGCTCCACATCACCAGGACATTATCAGCCGCACTGCACAGCTCCCCATCACCAGGACATTATCAGCCACACTGCACAACTCCACATGTCCAGGACATTATCAGCCACACTGCACAGCTCCACATCACCAGGACATTATCAGCCGCACTGCACAGCTCCACATCACCAGGACATTATCAGCCGAACTGCACAGCTCCACATCACCAGGACATTATCAGTCACACTGCACAGCTCCACATCACCAGGACATTATCACCCGCACTGCACAACTCCACATGTCCAGGACATTATCAGCCACACTGCACAGCTCCACATCACCAGGACATTATCAGCCGCACTGCACAGCTCCACATCACCAGGACATTATCAGCCACACTGCACAGCTCCACATCACCAGGACATTATCAGTCACACTGCACAGCTCCACATCACCAGGACATTATCACCCGCACTGCACAACTCCACATCACCAGGACATTATCAGCCGCACTGCACAGCTCCACATCACCAGGACATTATCAGCCGCACTGCACAGCTCCACATCACCTGGACATTATCAGTCACACTGCTCAGCTCCACATCACCAGGACATTATCACCCACACTGCACAGCTCCACATCACCAGGACATTATCAGTCACACTGCACAGCTCCACATCACCGGGACATTATCAGTCACACTGCACAGCTCCACATCACCAGGACATTATCAGCCACACTGCTCAGCTCCACATCACCAGGACATTATCACCCACACTGCACAGCTCCACATCACCAGGACATTATCAGTCACACTGCACAGCTCCACATCACCGGGACATTATCAGTCACACTGCACAGCTCCACATCACCGGGACATTATCAGTCACACTGCACAGCTCCACATCACCGGGACATTATCAGCCACACTGCACAGCTCCACATCACCGGGACATTATCAGCCGCACTGCATAGCTCCACATTTTTTACTTTTTGTGGCCAAGTGCTTCAGGTCTCGCTTCTGCCCTGGACTGATCACAGCGCGGCTGAGATTTAGACCAGATTGGTAAAGTGGTCGATATTCATAAATAGCCGGTAAAATTGTGGGAATATTCTTGTACAATTACTTTGACACCACAAATCGGGTCATTTGCTGCAATGTAATTGTTTAAAAGAACATCGTCAGCCCCTCCCCCTCCACGGTCGCTCTACGATTCTTCCCATGCCGCAGCGTATGTGCGCCGCAATCTGTATACCCATCCTCAAGGTACCTTTGCGTGCAGAGAATTTCTCTGGGCGGTCGCGGCTGAGTTTGAGTTGTCGTCGCGGTTCCTGTAGATCCCGGGTTTAATGGCTTCAAAAGAAAAACTTTTCCTTCTCCTCTAAAGTGAAGGTTGTTCTTGGTTTTCCTCTCGGCTGCTGCCTGATCCTGGTTTCCTCTGGGCAGTGACTCCCCACACAGCACGGTTTTAAATTGCCGTCCCAGATGCAGGAGGTGGAGGCTGGACCAGGGATCTCCAGGGAGGAAATATTACACCCCGCACACTCAGCGCTGCTACAACTCTGCTGTCTATTTACTGCTGCTTTATTATTGTTTCATCCTCTTTATTATCATTGCATAGACTGATGTGGCAGAGCAGAGTTTGTCATGAAGCTTATTAGGATTGCGTTGTTAGAACATTGTAATAACTTTAAGTACATATAATGTAGTAGATGTTACCTGCAGTCCTATGTAACACCACAGATAACACAGTGATAACTCTCTGAATACAGATAATGTAGTATATGTTACCTGCAGTCCTATGTAACACCACAGATAACACAGTGATAACTCTCTGATTACAGATAATGTAGTAGTGTCACCTGCAGTCCTATGTAACACCACAGATAACACAGTGATAACTCTCTGATTACAGATAATGTAGTAGATGTTACCTGCAGTCCTATGTAACACCACAGATTACACAGTGATAACTGACTACAGATAATGTAGTAGGTGTTACCTGCAGTCCTATGTAACACCACAGATAACACAGTGATAACTCTCTAAGTACAGATAATGTAGTAGTGTTACCTGCAGTCCTATGTAACACCGCAGATAACACAGTGATAACTCTGAGTACAGATAATGTAGTAGGTGTTACCTGCAGTCCTATGTAACACCACATATAACACAGTGATAACTCCCTGAGTACAGATAATGTAGTAGGTGTTACCTGCAGTCCTATGTAACACCACAGATAACACAGTGATAACTCTCTAAGTACAGATAATGTAGTAGTGTTACCTGCAGTCCTATGTAACACCACAGATAACACAGTGATAACATGTAGTAGATGTTACCTGCAGTCCCATGTAACATCACAGATAACACAGTGATAACTCTCTGATTACAGATAATGTAGTAGTGTTACCTGCAGTCCTATGTAACACCACAGATAACACAGTGATAACTCCCTGAGTACAGATAATGTAGTAGATGTTACCTGCAGTCCTATGTAACACCACAGATAACACAGTGATAACTCCCTGAGTACAGATAATGTAGTAGATGTTACCTGCAGTCCTATGTAACACCACAGATAACACACAGTGATAACTCTCTGACTACAGATAATGTAGTAGTTTTACCTGCAGTCCTATGTAACACCACAGATAACACAGTGATGACATGTAGTAGATGTTACCTGCAGTCCCATGTAACATCACAGATAACACAGTGATAACTCTCTGATTACAGATAATGTAGTAGTGTTACCTGCAGTCCTATGTAACACCACAGATAACACAGTGATAACTCTCTGAGTACAGATAATGTAGTAGTGTTACCTGCAGTCCTATGTAACACCACAGATAACACAGTGATAACTCTCTGAGTACAGATAATGTAGTATATGTTACCTGCAGTCCTATGTAACACCACAGATAACACAGTGATAACTCTCTGAGTACAGATAATGTAGTAGATGTTACCCGCAGTCCTATGTAATACCACAGATAACACAGTGATAACTCTCTGAGTACAGATAATGTAGTAGTGTTACCTGCAATCCTATGTAACACCCCAGATAACACAGTGATAACTCTCTGAGTACAGATAATGTAGTATATGTTACCTGCAGTCCTATGTAACACCACAGATAACACAGTGATAACTCTCTGAGTACAGATAATGTAGTATATGTTACCTGCAGTCCTATGTAACACCACAGATAACACAGTGATAACTCTCTGAGTACAGATAATGTAGTATATGTTACCTGCAGTCCTATGTAACACCACAGATAACACAGTGATAACTCTCTGAGTACAGATAATGTAGTAGTGTTACCTGCAATCCTATGTAACACCACAGATAACACAGTGATAACTCTTTGAGTACAGATAATGTAGTATATGTTACCTGCAGTCCTATGTAACAACACAGATAACACACAGTGATAACTCTCTGAGTACAGATAATGTAGTAGATGTTACCTGCAGTCCTATGTAACACCACAGATAACACACAGTGATAACTCTCTGACTACAGATAATGTAGTAGTGTTACCCGCAGTCCTATGTAACACCACAGATAACACAGTGATAACATGTAGTAGATGTTACCTGCAGTCCTATGTAACACCACAGATAACACAGTGATAACATGTAGTAGATGTTACCTGCAGTCCCATGTAACATCACAGATAACACAGTGATAACTCTCTGATTACAGATAATGTAGTAGTGTTACCTGCAGTCCTATGTTACACCACAGATAACACAGTGATAACTCTCTGAGTACAGATAATGTAGTAGTGTTACCTGCAGTCCTATGTAACACCACGGATAACACAGTGATAACTCCCTGAGTACAGATAATGTAGTAGATGTTACCCGCAGTCCTATGTAATACCACAGATAACACAGTGATAATTCTCTGAGTACAGATAATGTAGTAGTGTTACCTGCAATCCTATGTAACACCCCAGATAACACAGTGATAACTCTCTGAGTACAGATAATGTAGTATATGTTACCTGCAGTCCTATGTAACACCACAGATAACACAGTGATAACTCCCTGAGTACAGATAATGTAGTAGATGTTACCTGCAGTCCTATGTAACACCACAGATAACACAGTGATAAATCTCTGAGTACAGATAATGTAGTAGATGTTACCTGCAGTCCTATGTAACACCACAGATAACACAGTGATAACTCCCTGAGTACAGATAATGTAGTATATGTTACCTGCAGTCCTATGTAACACCACAGATAACACAGTGATAACTCTCTGAGTACAGATAATGTAGTATATGTTACCTGCAGTCCTATGTAACACCACATATAACACAGTGATAACTCTCTGAGTACAGATAATGTAGTAGATGTTACCTGCAGTCCTGTGTAACACCACAGATAACACAGTGATAACTCTATGAGTACAGATAATGCAGTAGATGCTACCTGCAGTCCTATGTAACAACACTAGACGTCTCTGCTACCTCTGTTACTATATATAGTGGGTCCTTACTTCCTGCAGCTGCTTCCTCTGCTCTTCCTCTTCTTTCATCTCAGACTTCCTCGCTGTTTCCTCTGGTTTGCAGTCTTGCAGGCTCCGTGCACTTCTGTATTGAAGTGATGTCTTCTGTAATGTCTAGTGCAGAACCTGAGTGGGCGGAGCATGACACAGGGATTTCCAGTTGGTGTTCTTTGAGTCCCTGTGTCATGCTCCGCCCCCAGGCTCTGCACTAAACGTAACAAAATGAATCAGTTTTTCTGGAAAGTTCCTTTCAGTCCTTATCTGAGGGAATCCACACTGCAGTAAAAAGCCTCTGTCTGGTGTGAGAACCCTGCAGTTCTACCTCTTTCTGATCGCCGCATGTTGGGGGTTGTAATGATTATATGGGGAAAGAACTACAGACTGTTTTTTTGGGGAAGGGGGTGTACATTTGCTGTATTGTATAGGTCCTTTAAGTCTCCATCTCCTTGTTACCCTATTCTGAGGTATGGTCCTACTCTTCAGGTGTATGTGGAGGCTCCAGACTCTGCTGTTCCTGCACAGCCGCATTGTGTAGTTGGGATTCACATTACGTGTTTTCTGGCTCCGGAGCTACCGACCAAATAATTACATAATCTGCCAAAAATCTCCTCTGAAATGACTTGCAGCTGATGTGGGGTTTCCTACACACAGAGCAGGGAGGAGCGCAAACAGGCCCCAAATACATACTGAGCTCCATTACATCAGTGCCAGGACTGCGAGAATGTACAGTACTCTATGGCCCACAATTATCAAAAGTGACATCATTCTACGTAAAGCTTTACTGACAGAAATGTATGACCTCATGTTCTCTGTGATAAGTCACTGTAAAGTCCGCGGTCGCAGACCGCAGACTCCTATCATCCTGCAGACGTCTTCCTCCCCAGAGATGTCAGTACATCCGACCGTCCTGTCCTGCAGTGACCACTAGAGTGCGCGCTCGAGCCTTAAAGTGGCAACTCTTCATTCCGAGCTCATCTCGTTTTTTGTCCTGTCCAAGACCATCAACCCCGTGCTGCTGGGCCTGCCCTGGCTCTGACTACATGCCCCGGTTCTGGACTGGAATTCTGGAGATATTCTCCAGTGTAGTTCCAAGTGCCTAAACCGCTGCCTGGGGCAGATCCATCCGACCCAGCCTCCCCTGCCGCAGTCATTGTATAACGGTTCTCAACGGTTTGTTCGTGGATCCTCTGTGTCATCTGGGAGATGGTGCTTGTAACCCAGGGAAACGCTTGGCACAGCAGGTTTAGAGTCATTCAGATGAATAGGCCAGAAGTCAGGACAGGCAGCAGACGTCGTTACGGGTATGGATAGCAATAGGTCAAGGCAGGTGGCAGGCAAGGATAGTACAAGTTCAGGCAGAGGTCACAATGGGAAATCCAGACAAAGGCAGAAGGCAAGGTAACATGGAAACTGGGTACAGGGAAGCTCACAGGGATAACTTGGTAGAACAAGTAAGGATCTGAGGGACGAGGATCCTTAAATAAGAAGTCTTAGGATCTTGTCAGCGCGTGCGTCGTGGATGACGGCCGTGGAGGGAGGTGAGAGATGCAGTTACCTGACGATGCCCAGGGCCTGCAGAGCATCCGGATCGTTTGCGTGGAGCTCGGGACGAGCATGAGGGAATGGTGGGTATGGGAACTGGAGCAGAGGCCGTGTAAGCAGCGGGGAACAGTGCGGCAGCCATTACAGTACCCCCCCTTTACGCCCCCTCTTTTTTGGCTTGCTTGGGAACCTCCGTTCAAGGTCCTTGATGAGAGCTGGGGCGTTGATATTCTCCACGGGCTCCTATGATCTCTCCTTAGGACCATAATCCTTCCAGTCCACCAGGTACCACAATCTCCCCCGTGTTTTTTGTCATCAAGGGTCTCTTTAATCTCAAACTCGGCATCAGCCGCAGGAGCAGAATGGACAGGAACTTTTTGGGAAAATCGGTTGAATATTGTAGGTTTCAGCAGAGAAATGTGGAAAGAATTAGAGATTTTCAGAAACTGGGGAAGGAGAAAGCTGAAAGTTACTGGATTGATTTGTGCTGTTATCTCTCATAAGGACCCAGAAACCGAGGAGCCAGCTTGTAACAAGGAGTCTTCAGACGTATGTACCGGGTGGACAGCCAGACTTTATCCCCAGGAAAGAGCTGCGGCGGTATCCTGCGTCTTTTATCCGCGTCTCTCTTAAACCTGGCTACGGCTTTGTGGATGGAGTCCTTGGCCCTCTGCCAAATCCGTACAAAGTCACGGTGGACCGTGTTAGCAGCTGGAACCTCAGAAAGAGAAGAGCGGGTAGATTCCCCCGTATGGTTGATGTAGGCAAATTCGGCCCATGGAAGTAGACTTGCCCAGTCGTTTTGTCGGGGAGACACAAAATTCCTGGGGAAACTTTCAAGCATTTGATTTATCCGCTCTACTTGACCATTGGATTGGGGATGGTACGCAGAAGAGAAGTCTAGTTTGACCTCCAGCAGTTTGCACAAGGCTCTCCAAAACTTGGATGTGAACTGTACTCCTCTTTCAGGAACAATATGCTTAGGAAGACCATGAAGGTGAAAGATGTGCTTGATAAACAGCGTTGCCAGACAGGAAGATGACGGAAGGCCTGAG